>NW_008592897.1:277450-369670 GCF_000691845.1 Merops nubicus | reverse complement strand
GGTTACCGGATACCTTGGGTGCTTTCCCAAGGACAGCTAAGAACGCCTTTGCATTTCAGTGACTGATAAATAAAAGTAGGTTTAATTTTATGGGACTAACTCTACCATTTCCTGCCAAACAGCAGTGATGTAGACGGGGAGGGTGGAGGTGGGGGGAAGAGGAAAAAACCCACAAAATTGACAATTTCTGTTCCAAATTGCAGCATGAATTCACTCTGGACATATCTGCATGAAGACCTCACAAAGGCTCTATAAAAGATGACAATGACAGAAAATGTAAAAGATGTTGACATATATCTAAATATAAGCATATTAATTAACCACAATCCTGAAGAAAGTAATTCCATAGAAAAACACTTGAGATATTTAGGTAGTCATCATATGATTGTGGTTAACCTTCAGTTCATCACAGACATGTAAGTTAAACAACATTCCTTGAGTGGCAACCTGACACATTCCCTCTCCTTCAAGGTAGTTCCAACTTGAGACATCTCATGGTTTTAGCACAAGTTTTGTGCCATATCTAATGTAATTTCTAATGCTGCTCATGTTTCCCCCATTTGTTTAGGACTAGCTTACTGCTTGCAAGGCAAAATATGTGTAAAAATACATCACAGCTGCCACACTACCTTTCACATTTAAGTGTCCTGGATCACTTTACAACCATGGGAAGAGTCCCAGCATCACTATGAAATGGCTGCATTTAGATTTACAGCCGTAGTCGTGTACTGTCTGGGGTGGGAACGATCTTCATAGCACAGAGGCATCGTAGGGAGGGGCGCATGGCTCTGGGAGGAGTCAGTGGCAGAGCTGGAGAGGACTGCAGCATCCTGCCTTTTGATGCTCTGCTCCACTCCCTGGTGGAGGTAAAAGCCATAAGATACATGTAGATAGTTCCTAGGAAAATTCTTCCAGAGCTATTACTACTGTACTGGCAATTTATGGACCATCCTTCCTGCTCTTCCCCTACAGTTCTCAGACATGGAACAAACTTTAAAAAGCCTATCATGCTGTTTTGCATTTCAACTAAGTACCATGGAAGGATTCCCAGGGCTAGGCTGGGGTGTGCTGGTGTAGTCCTGTATGAACAGAAGCAGGACAGATCCCAGTTTGGCATTGTGGAAAGTACAGTGCCTACTGCACACCCTACACCACTGGGTACCGAGGCCAGACCTTAGTCTGGAAATGCAGTTTTGCCTTAGGAGCTATGGAAAGAAACTGGCAGCTTGTTACACTTCTCCAAACCTTGCTCACCCTCGTGTGAAATAATGGTACACATCTGAAGTGCCAGAATACTCTGCCAGTTTCTGTGGTTTTGGCTAAGCAGTGCACTACTGGCTTTTGCACACCCAGTAGCTCCACGTTCTCTGGCAGGTTGGCAGCCCAGGGGTATGGTTTTTAGCATTCTCTAATTACAATGCTGCTGTCAATGAGCTAATGCCCAGGGGGCAGTGGGGAGAGCCTGTGCTCCCTGAGCAGCTCCCACGCCGTGTGCAGTCGCACTGAAAGATGTACAGAGAATTATGGCCTCCCTTGATGACTGCAGAGGAAAATGTGGGCTATTAAAATTCACATCCTGCAGTTCTCAGTTTGTTAATAGTGATGATAGGAATAAATGCAGGAAAACAAAAGTAAACCAAAGTGACAAGTGGAGTGAAAATGTACTTTTTCAGGTTGAAAAAAAGTGCTTACAGAGCAGCAAGACAGAGTCATGATCCCTTGGCAAAAGTACCTGTCAGACGTATGATGGCAGGTTGAATGACAGGAAGAAATGGAAATCAGGTGGGGTTTCATCCTGAATATAGCATGGAAGGGATGACTCAGGTAGCCACCAGTTCAGCCATGTTTATAACCTTTCTCTATAACAGGACAAAAGGAACCAAGTGCCTGTTAAGTCCTGCTGTAGCATCACCTAGGAAATACCCTTGCAAAGGCCAATGTGAGAAGCAGGAGTTTTACATTTTCTTTCCTGAAAGGATTGGATTTTGAGGACTCTTTGAGGACCTCTGCTCACTGCATGATCATAAAAATGCCAGTTCTTTGTACTGTTAAAAAAAAAAAAATCTATTTAAAGCAATGCAAGAAGCAGAATACACAATATGGAGTGCCTCAGAGCTGGTTGCATTGGTCTGAGAAATCTAAACGTAAAGTGAAACATCTGAAACTTTGTCACTCTGGTCATGAAACATGTTCAAGGGATTATTTCAAGTGCCTCCCCAAATTAAGGAATGCCTGTCTCTGATAAGGCCTCTCTTCTCAGTTCACTCCTGAAGCAGGGGTTATCTGTGAACCTTCAATGGTAGTGACTTTGTGATTAAGGGAGAGTATAATAGACTAAAAAAAAAAAAAAAAAAAAAAAAAGAGTAGGAGGAGAAAGAAATGCTGTTTAAGCTTTTTTTAACTCCAGTATATTATTGTTATTTAAAATTCCCAAGGTAACCTCTATTAGCACATATATGTAATAGTTTTCAATTGCAGGAGATCTAGCAAGGACTGTGAATCTCCAAAGGAGGGCCAGGAAGCCTGGCCACATGTATCACATTCTAGCAGAGCCTTAATACCTCAATTTCTGTGACCTTTCCAGCATACCTTTATATGGGTATTATCCACCAAGGAGAACTGAATGATGATATCCCACCCACATCCCCATTTTTTTTCCTTGCAAAATCATTTCTCAACAATCCAGGTGATGCAAAGTAGCCCGATGAGAAGAACGACCTGGATCTGTGTTTGAATGTTGGAGGACATATCCTGCACGTCTGTGAAACTGCAAATGAAGCAGATGTTGGCCGTTATTGCCCACTATTGAAGTACCAGCATTTCCTCCTCACTAACCACAGGCTGCAAGCAGCAATCATGCATCACCTTCTCCTCATCTAATGGCTACTCAGGCATGTAATAAGTTGAATTTCATCTTGCTGATGAATCTTATTTCATTTGTTTGGCACGACAGGGCATTTCTTTGTTAAAAAGTGAATGGAGACATCTGGCTTTGGCAGGGTGACTAAAATGAGCTGCGTTTGGCCAATGTCTCTCTTGTTTCACCTTAATTTGCTGACATGGCTCCAGCAACACTTGCAGCCTCCAAACAGGAAAGCAGACTGCAGAAGTCACCCTTTCCACCAGCCCTATTTTGCCTTAGACAACTTTATCTCCCAGGGTGCAAAATGCCTCAGGTGTTCCTTATGTCACTCGAATGGTGTCAATACTGTATCACCACTAAGCAAAGGTACTAAACCTGTAAGCACGTGGAAGTTCTTCCCATTACTTCTGCTGTTTCCACTGGTGACAGCAATACTGTTAGCCAAAAAAGCACTGAGTTCAGCTCTTCCCTGACTGTTTGTCCCAACTCTGCACTTATGCAGAGAGGCATGAGGCTGTTCTGACTCATTAGCATCTTACACAGTTTGCAGGACTGGTGTAAGTTATTGCACAAGCTAAAGGGCTGTGAATCAGACCTGTAATCTAGGGTCACTGGTGAGAGACTGCTGCTGTTTTATCCCCCTTGTAATAGCTTTCTTCCTTCACAGTGACTTATTGCACTCCTATGTTTGGTTGTGCTTCATTTGGAAGGTTGGCACAGAAATATTGTTTGGCAGACACAGACCTGCCCTGGCAATCTATTGTTTTGGGGGTTGTTTGCTTTTAACTAATTCATTAAATTGCTCTACTGCAACGTATATCACTTATTTTCCCCTCCAGCATAGAATGTTTATTAGACAACTACTCTCAGGAAACTTCTCCAAGACAAACACATAACCCTCAGCCTCTTCAGAAAGGCTGCCAGTCCTTATTACCAAGCACTAGAAAACAAAGGCAGCTCAAGTACATTATTGCATACAATTATTAATATTTTGCTTGTTATTAGTGAAAATTTGCTTTAACATTAGTGCCCTCACCTGGATTCATCCCTAACGTAGCAGGAGCTCATTACAGAGAGATTTGTCAGATTAAGCCTGGGTTTTGCTGGCTTCTCTCTCTCTTACTTCTCTAATGTGATTGTTCTTCATGACCCTCATATATGACAGTCATTTTAATGCCTGTAACTACCCTTCTGACTGGAGAAGGTAATGAATGCCAAAGACATTTAAAGATATCACCAGTCAGCCCTGATTCTGAAAATGTGAAGCAGTTCATGTCCTTAAAAGCCAATTCCAGCAATTTCCTTTTGGTGCACTGTTCATCAGCAAGATTTGGTGGAGTCCCCTTGGCATTGCTCATTCCCATAACAGGCTACTGCAGATACTATTTATTGATCTCAAAACAACCCTGAAGTGTCTGTCAGTTCAGCTGCAGGTTGAGGGCAAAATACTCCAGAATTACTGGAGAAGCTTTAGAATTTCATCTCTGCCAGCTGTCATACAGAGTGCTGCAGGTACACTATTGCATTCACAAGCCTAGCCTAACTGCAAGGAATTTATTGCAGCATGTGGATGGTGATGTAAAGGACATGCAAACACTATACTTCAGGTAATACAGGCCAGTGTTCACCCCACAACAGAGTACAGCTTGTCATACAGAAGAGTTCCTGTACAGAAAAAGAAAGCACTGGAAAGCAGCATCTGATGCTCTCCCGTACCCAGGTGCAGGGTCTGGTGGCACAGGGGAGCTCCCTCCTCCTGCACTTTCAGGGAAAGCTGCTCTTGAGCACCCTGGAGAATCACCACTGCAGTGGGAGCCAGACACTGGAGCTCCTGAGCCTACCAGATACCCAATTTCCAGGCTTTTAACAGCAAGTTGAAAATGTTCCCTGAAGGAAACTAGCTGCCTGTGTGAGATAGGTGCAGGGGCTCCCCTCACTTCTGCTCCTTGCTGTGAAACAGCCGTGCCTCCTGCGGGCACAGCCAAACACAGCCCCAGAGGCACTGCACAAGAGGGCATCACAGGGATCCTTCACCTGTCAGGTTTCTGCCTATCAGAATAAATAATTCACTGAAGAACCTTCTAGACCAGAAGTTACAGGCTTTATAAAAGAAAAACCCCATCCTTTTTCTTTCATGTAGCCCCCATTGCAGAGTGGCTCTGGTTCTGCTGAGACTTCATGGCTGCTGCTGCAGTTCAGACCAATAATGGTAGGAAGTTAACTTTCAGAATTAAAGAGCTGACACATCACTACAGCTTTTGATGCCTACATTACAGTCTAAACCCAGGCAGCATGCTCGTTGTTAACTTTGTCATTTTGCATATCAAATTCTCCTCCAAGTTACCCAGAGGAGTACAGACAGCAGAGAAACATCAAAACAGAAACGCTGTTACTAATTTCCCCAAATCTTACACTTTACTTCAGCTTTATAAACATGCCTTGTGACACCAGCTAATAAAGCGCTGCACAAGAAAGCATCCCTTTAATCTTTCTATTGGATTCTGGATTTGTAGGAGTTTTGAGCAAATCTGTTTAGATGGTTAGGAAAAGCCTACTGCCAACCAGCTGGGTTTATGCTGCTGCCGTGTCATTTCTCGGCATCAGCAGTCCTTGAAATGTTCCAAACAAAGCATATTTTTTTTTATTATTTTTCACACCTGGGTAATTAAAACAGGTATGCATTGAACATTGGGACCCATTTCTAAAAGACATCATTTTCTCAACCCATAAATGTAATTTTCCATCAAATTAAGTATTGCCACATCCCATTTCTCCCATTTTAATTTGAAATACAGTTGATAGAAAATACTGTTTTCAAGCAGCGGCCAGGTC
Source organism: Merops nubicus (assembly GCF_000691845.1). Taxonomy (NCBI): domain Eukaryota; kingdom Metazoa; phylum Chordata; class Aves; order Coraciiformes; family Meropidae; genus Merops; species Merops nubicus. Next base: position 363,975 of record NW_008592897.1, on the reverse strand, counting down.
TGGATGCAATTCTGAGCTAAGTATGTACTTGCCTTTTTCTTATGCACCTCAGTAGTTTATTGCCTTGGTGTGCAGCAGAGACAGTGAGAAGCGGAAGAAAAAGCAATAAGAAGGGGAAAGGTACCTCATAAATTGGAGAGAGGAGGGCAGGAAGATATGATTTGTTTTACAAGAGACTTACCACTATAAGCCTTTCTTAGCAGAAATTCCTACTGTATGAAACCTGATTTTCAGTGCAGCCTCTTGGAAGTAAGCTTGGCCAGTTCAGAAAAATAAGACATGATCCCTACAGCAAAATCATTACCTTAAAAAAAATATCCTGACTTAGAATTTTGCAAGGCTTGGGTACTTGGCTTCATTCACAGATTCCAGCTGAGACCCAAACAGGCAGTTTATCAGGATCACACAAGAAATAATTTTCTCACCGTATTCCAAGCAACATCTATAATCTAGTTTATCTTCTCAGATAAATTGTCCTGGAGGCCAAAGTTAATAATTTCAGTGAAAAGGGCTACCAAGACTGAGTTTTGAGAACAGATTTTCCTTTTGGGAGTGCAGAATACACAAGCACTGTACATGGTGTTATAGTGACTTCTCTCCAACGATCAAATCACAAGATGCAGCTAAAACTCAAAAACTGAGTTTCTTTGCTTTAGTGGATTGTAGTCTAACTATAACTGTAGCTTAATGTGTTTTTTCCAAGACGCTAATTTCATTAGATTTATTTATAGTTGGAGTGGAATGGTAACAAGTTATTCTATAATTCATGGATCACTCTTGTAACAGGAACCATTAACTGTCACATCAGCACAGATGAAGTGAGATTTGACCTGTGAATTACTGTCACAATCAACTCTTCTCCTGCAGATACCAATGTTATTCTTGTGGATATAGTGTATGTTAATTTGAAGTAAGTACTTCAGTGAGGAACCTGAGAAATTAAAAAGAATCTATCTGCTCCCAATCTTTGGTCTTATTTGAGAGGTGCACTCCTAATAAGTCTATTTGAATATGCAGAAAGTAATGAGTTGCCCAACAAGGAGAACGAGGGAATAACAGCAAAGGGAAGGACAAGTCCTTCCTTGACAGATGATTTACTGCCAAATATATATTCAGGCAAAGAACAACAAAAGAGCATGAATACAAACTACATTTATGTCACTAGTGAAGAAACCAAGAAAACAAAAAAGGATAAAAGAAAATGTAAAGAATAATTTGAGATAATGATGGCAATTTGTTTCCCTATTCTGAGATAATTGATCCACATTGAAGATGTAATTATAGTACATTAAGGAGATTACACATAAGGTCTGAGGAACAGAGTGAAGACAAGCATGAGCTGAGATACTGTAATTATGACAGTTTGGGAGTCATAATATTTTGATGTTGGCCTTTCAAAAATCAGGGACAATGGCACTGCAGCAAGCATCATTTCAGTTGTCAAATGTCTGCTATTGCTCTCCCTTCTCTTGTTTCTTCAGGCTACAGTCTCTGACAAAGTACCTGCTGCCAGCATGAAGCAAGTTAAATGATGTGACAGTCCATGGACAATTCTGCTGCTCAGGTTGTCTTCTTTTGATTGCTAATCACACTTCAGAACAGGCGATTCATTTACTCAAGGGGCTTCTAACCCTTACAGTCTTTGCTTGTTTGTTTCCAGACCTGTTTCTTCCCTCTAGGTGATCCTGTGCCTTACCCGTGTTGATGCCATACTTGCAGTGATGCACCCACCCGTCACGTAGAGCAGCGTGTGACACAGGGCTGGGCTGTGGCAGCAGCCAGCAGACTTCAGCCTTAATTATCCTCTTTTGCCATCAGCCTTGGAAGAGCTGAAGCAGGGAAGCCCCCCATCCTGCCCAGTAGGGCTCTGGATATTCATTGTTAATGCATTGCAGATACACGCAACGAGAACAGCTTTTAACTATTTAGAACGTACACTTCTGAGCTGTAAGTCAAGCAGCTCCTTAGGAAGGATAAAAGGAATGACTCAAATACAAAAATTCAAACCCTAGGGAACAAGGAAGACTCCAATGAATTCAGTAGTAGCTACTTGCTATAAATACTATTATTTTGTATTGGTGTATTTTTTCTGAGTAAAGCATCCTTTATGTACTTTATTGAACAACAAATATAGAATGGTAATTACAGAACATACCTAGCTTTGGATTTATTGCAGTTTGTTCATTTGGTATCTTTTCTGGGATGATATCTATACGATACCCTGATTGATTTGTGAGTTCCTTATCACTTACCTATAAGCTAGTACTTAAAAACCTCAAAGTGGAAGTTATTCCTTTTTTGAGCCTGCACTTTTCTGTCCAAGAAGTTTCAAAACAAGGCTGCAGGCTGAAAAGGACATCACACAACTGCTCAGGAAATGAGAGAAAAATCTGGCAGGTCTACTATAAGCAGCACTGACAGACTTGGATCACACCAAGCATTTCAGGAGAGATCAAAAGTATTAAAACACAAATAAATGACAAAAAGATTTAAATGCATTCAACCTACAGCAAACATTGACAAGTGCAAGGAAAAAATCAAAGGCTTTGGTCAATAACCCAAGTGCTGCAGAAGAAGCTACCAAACAGATAAACCAGCCTTAAATTTCTGGGGCTGCAGCTACATCATACCTGCCCAGTGGGTAAGCTGGTTTGTGAACTATTTTGTCTTACTAGGGCTTTGAGCAGTTGCTTTGCTGATCACCTTCAAAGCAGCTTTCATTTCATCACCAGCATATGCACTAAGTGTGCCCTTTAAAGTTGTTAATCTTGATTCCATTTTTTTCTGTTACTGCCTCTTACTGTTTACTGCCTGTTACTGGGGAGAGCGATAAGGAAGGAGCAGGGAAAGAAGTTTTAAGCTCCTTTGCAGTTCTGTACTCTGGGCATCTGCAGCTTACCTGATTTCCCCAGGCTTTGGCTTGTGCTCTGCTTCTTATGCTCCCTCCAGACCTTGGGGAATGGAAGTGACCAACATGCTGTGAGCTCAGGCTAGTCAAACCCTGCTCAGAGAAGCCCTCCTGCTGCAGAGAACAACTGCAAACGGAGGCAAACCCAGCTGATACAACATGCAGCTAATATATATAACATACAGCTTTACATTCAAGTTGATTCTCTGGAAGCTGTTCCCATCCTGCTGGAACCAAAGAACCCCAAAGAAGCTTTCAAAAGATGAGAGGGCATTGGTACAGATGAGAATAGAAAATTAAGTAATAAAATGAAAAAAGCTGAAATTTTGCTTGTAGAGGAGACAGGAGAATCAACTAAATTAAAACCCAGATCTGCTGTTATATTTCCTCCCAGAGTCAGTACAATAATAACCCTTTAGGATCAATTTTACCTCCAAAAAGACTATTAGGCTGCAGGTATCAGCTGATACTGCAACAGCTCCTTCAAGTGTTTCCTTCATCTCTTGTCTCGCTTAACCTAGAGATGGCTGAAATTCAGATTTAAAAAAAAAAAAGAGAAAGAGAGAATTTGAGGAATTTTTAAAATCTGAGAGTTCTCTAAAGAGTACTGAAAAGCCATGATATTATAAAAAACAGTTTGTTAAAAGCAAAGGTTCAGACCATTGCTTAAGAAAGTGAAAATGTTGCACTTTAGGGAGGAAAAACAGCCTGAAATAGATTAGTGGAAGAAAGTAATAAAGGCAAGAAACAGTCCAGAATGAAAGGCCAAATGCTTCCTATTAGACGGGCAGAGACAGCAAACTGTAAGGTCATATATAATCTGCTCAGCCAAAAATTGTAAGCAGATGCATAAATGAAAGTAACTGAGCAGTATCTTTAAAAGCGGCTAGAACTGTAAAAAAAAAAGATTTTTTTCATGAGCGAAGCAGTTCATGAAATCCCTTTCCCAGTGGCTGTGTGTCCTGTGTCCCCTCCCCTGCCTGCCCTGTGCCCAGGTCCCTGCCCTGGCCCCGTGGCTGGCTGGGCAGCACGGTGACCCCAGCAGCTCCTGCAGACTGGGCGCTCTGCTTTGCCGTGGGTGTGGCTGGGAGGAGAAGCTGGTGGTGCCTTCTGACCCCCGGCAGGATGTGCCCCTCTCTTCACTTGAATAAGCTCTGATCATGCTTCTCTGTCAAATGGGTTTGGGTGTAAACTACTGCTGTTTTAGTTACTGAATCCCTTTTCTCTTTCTTTTCAAAAATTTAGTCTATGTATGTTTTAAACTCCACATGACATTTAGTCCTGTCAGCTCTCTAGGACAGAAGCTGCTCCTAATGCCTCAAATGATGGGCGACAACCTGACTGAGCTCTGTCTCATTATGAACGTTGTTATACTAATAATGGAAGAAAATGGAGTTCATGCCCAGGCAGTCTTTCAGCTTTGTTTCTAAAAATGCTCAAGAACCAAAGGGAAGGAAGAAAGAGGGTAATTTCCTTCACCTTTTCTCCTTGCCTTGCTCCTGAAGCTGCAGGTACTGATGGTGAGAAAGCTGTTGAGAATTCCATGAGCACAAACAACATTGTTTAAATCCTCAGCAACAACAAGAAGCAACTTGATGCTGAGGGGGGAGAATAATCAACATTTGGATTTCACTGACTTTTATAATGCTGCTTTTATTGACCTTTTTTCCTCGCCTTATTAACTAGAGGGAAGAAAGAAGAATGACTTGTTGTTTTACTCCATTGATGAATAGAGGCACAAAGTAGCTTTTGTTGTCAATAAGAAAATATTCTACTATTTCTTTTGGAGAGATCTCTGGCCTTTTTATTTTTATTTTTTTTTAGGGAGAGATAAAACTCTCTGTACACTATGTAAGTAGTGAAACGGCTTCTTTTGAAATTCTGGAGATGATAATTCTCCTTTGATATAAGGCTTGAGTTGCACCTCTTTTCACCTCTCTGCTAACAGAGCTTATTCTTCTTAACTGGCTAAAAGCTGTGGAAAGATCTATTAGGATTTTGCTAGTATCATTTACCACTGCTGTTCACCCAATCTAGGCAATATTCATGTCTATCAATTACGTGAAGAAAGAAGATCAAGCAGAAATGCAGAAAATATTTTACTTTGTATGAGTGCAGCCTCAGATGCAGAACACAAAAAGGGAATCACATGCTGGCACATGTCACTGTTACCTATTTCCATAGGTGAGAACAAAAATCATAGCAAAACATGCAATACTTCATCAGGAAACAAGCAGGTCCTTTGTCAGTCATCTTAAGGGGCTTGTGGCAGAAAAAAAAAGGTCATGTGCTTGTCTCTCTCCCATTTTTACAGCTGCAACAACAGTACCATCCTATGGACCCACGAACCAGGCAGGCCATGTCAGATCATTGTTACTGGTCACTAGCAGCACTTTTTTTTCCTATAGACAATGGTTTAAATCAGCCTTAAAGCCAAAGATTTTTGATCAAATATATCTTACAAAATCTCAGTATATTTTGTCTGTAATAAAAGGAAGAAGACATCAGAGATTCACATGTTTCTTTGGAGGATGAAAACCCCAACCCTTTAAAATGAGCAGACATCAAACCACCAAGCTGTATCCCTGGTTATTGTATGATGCTTTCCTCCTCTCCCTTCAGTCTCTTACCCCAGCCAACAAGCAGAGATGCTCACTGTCATTTCCTAATTAAAATTAGGAAATTCTGCTGCCTGAGGCAGCAGAACAGTTACTGGGTACTATAAACCACCCTGAAAAGCACTTAAATCCCTGTTTAAACTTTAGCATGCATTCAAGAACCATTCTTAACAGGAATGCTTCCTTGAACTGGAGTGTTGAGCTACAGCTCCTTCCATGTTTCTTTGCCACATTTAACAGGATTTAATAAGAGAAGATGGTTATTGCTGGTGGTAAAAGAAGTGGATAACTCATTTTTTAAACCCACGCTGCACAGAGAAGGGCTGTGGATATGGCCCACCTTGCAAAAACCACATGATGTAAACCTACCTCGTGAACACTGAGGGTTGTCTCATCTCTAGGAAGAACTTCCTCCACCTGTTTTATCGAAAACCCAAATCACTACACTTTTTTCTTCTCTTCAAAAGCAATCCTGGAGAATACACAGAGATCTGCTGCTGAACTGGTACACACTTAAAATACTTCTTACAAAAAAATTAAAACTTGGCTGATTGCTCTGTGTATCTGCAAGTAGGTCACTAATTAATCTAAAATATTCTCAGGTCGATATTACTCTCTGTTTTGTGATAAATACAAGCTGCTATTCAAAGACAATGTTTACATTCATCACATGAGCTAAGCTTGTCTGCAGTAATTAACAGTTATTCAGATACTGCCCATTATTACTCCAAATAATAAGAAAATATTTTTCTTTATCATTAGCTAGCTAGGTCAGTGAACACTAGGACAATTCCCAGGAAATTCCCAGGAAAGCAGAGATTAGTTCCAACACTTAAAAAACCCTGAATCGCTGTCAGCTGCATTACAGATTCCCAGATGTAAAGAAAGAAGGAAAAGTCATATATATGAACACACACACAAATAAGGTACTTGCTTCTCCTTCACCCTTTCTCCCTGCACTTTAGAGAGATCACAGAGAATAATTACAACTATTTTTTAAATTCTTTCAAATGAACCCAGTTTTGCGCCCAAGAATCAACTCTGTGCTGCTAATTTAACACTAATCTAAACGATTATTTGGCTGAATTAAAATTGTCTTGGAGCATCAGGGCAGCTGTGCTCTGAATAGGAAGCTGAAGAGGTTATAGTCAAGATTCATTGTGACTGACCTTCAGATGAGTCTGGTTCAATGTCCATGTAGGTTAAAGGCAGCCACACCTTCAGAAGGAAAGGGGAAAAGATCCCAGAAGTTTAGCATGTCCATATCCTCATCCAAAAGCTCTCAGAATGGATATAAGCACCTAAGCTGTACTCAGGGCTCTGACTTTCCACTGACATCTCCAGGATGTTAGGTGCAAACTAAAGTTTAAGAACCTACAGTTCTTTGTGCCATGTGCCAGTACTGGCAGGGTGGGAGACTGAGAAGAACTGCTTGTTCTTCTACTGTGGATTACTATGAATACTTAAAGCTGGGAAAAAAACATCCAGAACCAGTCATACACTTGTGCAGAAGGGAAGAGCAAGAACTTTGATTACATTTCCTTCTGTATTAAGCAATCCCTCCATCCTTCTGAATGATATGCAGCTCCATCAGAGAATTTTTGTGCTGCTTTTTGGTCAGGTTACACCATAGGACTAAATTCCAACTTTCAGTCCTCTCTTCACATCTGTCATGACACTACAGCCCTTCTTCCCCAATGAACAGCTGCTACATCCTGTTCCACTTAAATTCTTGTACTCAAGCAAAGGTCATTCATGATAAATTTCACTGTCTATGTTTTGTCTTCAGTATGGGCTTTTCCAGGAATTGGATGGGAACCATTTTATCCTAAGAACAGCAAAAGACTCTCCTGATGTTACTTCAAATCAGGCAACATAGTATTGCAGGCACCTTGTAGGAACATGGAAAATAAACTGCCTCAATATAATTTGATCTATTTTTCTAATAACTTTTCTAATGAATATTTTATTTTCTGTAGTGCTGGACTTAATTTGCTTGGAAGACAATTGTCATTACATTAAAGAACAAACAGTTCACTAGAGCTGAGGAGTGCAATAATTGATTTTTCAACTTGGTGGATGAATTAAAAAAATCATTATTTTTATGTTCCAAGCCACATAAAAAAAAGCTGGAGTGGATTCTGAAATTTTTCACTTGGAAAGACGGATTTTGATGTTTCCTAATTCTGCAAATATTTTTTTCTTTAGTAAACGTGGATCAATACCTACCTGTTGTAGCCAGTATTGCTTTTCCAATTCAGGTTAAGGTGTTTGTCACTGCTCTGGACAGCTGGGAAGGCCTGGCTGGGCAAATACCTGTCCCAAAAAGCAAAGCTATGGGTGGTATCTTTGAAAACATCGTGTCTGTATTATCTGCCTACGCATCCTACATGACCAACGAAGAAGGTACGTTTTAATTTCTATGGGAGAAGGCATGGTTCAGAGCTCTAGGCTTGATGCCTGTATGTGTAAATCTTTTAAACTGAGGATGTTAACACCGCTCACTTATTGTCACCTCATGACTGAATTATCTCCTGATTAAAAAATGTGAGTTCTAATCTTTCTGAGCCTCCAGTTCCCCGTATATGGAAGCGGGATAATCTATGCAGCTTTGAAAAGGTCTTTGATGTCTTCAGATGAAGAGCAATGAGCATTAATATGACTCTATTGCCAGCATAAAATTACTGCTATATCCTCTGTACCCCTTGAGCTGTGTTAAAGAAGGTAATGACACTTAATTCATTTGATGTAACTATGTAAGAATGATCATATAGACACAATTAAGAACATAGTTTTTTATCAATTATGCAACAGCATCTTATCTGTACCCTACTAATTAGAAAAGGGAAGAAAAAAGACAGTGGCTGAAAATTAATTATGACAACATTTCTATACTGTTTAAAACCTAGTTATAAGAATTAAATATTTATATCATTATGGTTTCCATTATGCATCCTAATATGATTGCCTGAGAGAAAATACTGCAAGGTGCTCCAACACTCACGCAAGTTTAGAATTTGGATTCTCCCACAGGCTGATAATGCTGCCAAAGTTGTATCTAGATTTGGTGTCTTCAGACAAGAATCTTCTTCCCACATGCAAGCTTGCAGCTAATTTCAAGCTGCTGCTTGAAATGTGCTTTGCACATTGATCTCAGAAAACAAGATGACTTTCTATTAAATTAAAGAGTGGTTTGAAAACATAAAGGGACTGAAATGGTTCCAAATTGAAGTTATGGATCACGGGCCAAATCCAGGGCCTGTTACAGAGTCCTTCCTCAGAGGTGGATGGTTGTTAGAGTGTTTCAGGATTAGAGACTTGGTATTTTTAGAAGAATGAAGTTACAGTTTTTGAGGAGTTTGCCACTCATCTCCTATTCATATTTGTTTTATATTCTCCTCTCTTTTATTTCCCTGGATCCTTTTTTTTTCTCCTTTTTCATCTCTTGCAGTCTTCCCTCAGCAGCTAAAAACACAACTTTACAACTGCATCAAAACAAGGCTGTTCACCTTCCCATGTGCACGTTCACCTCTAAATGTGAGGGTTTATATAAAACAGGTTCAGCCCTACAGCTCCTGGCAACGTGCCAGCGCAGCTCAAGACTGGCAAAATTTATGATTGTTATTCAATGCAAGCAGGCTTTGCTCTTTGCAGGTAATTGTGAAAAGGTGAGGCCCTGACCCCACTCATTACACAATGGGTTATTGTCTAGCCTTCACCCTGAGGGGTTCTTTACTTGTAACTTTTATAACAACTATAAAATGAACCTGCCTTTTCATCGAGTGGGCTGTTCCTCTGCCACTTTTGCCTATAGAATTTAGCATCTCTCTCTTTCCTAGGTTTTTAATGCTCACCCTTTTATGCTCCCGAGTTGAAGTTAATGAGATGTATGCAGTTGTCCCAGAATGCTTGGCTGTACCAGGCCATTTCTGGACAACACACAAAGCCCTGGACTCTGCAGGCCATCCTACTGCACACACTACAATAGTTTGTGATGAACTCAGAGGCACAAATAACAAATATACAGAGATATAAAGTGTCTCATGAAAAAAAAAAAAAAAAAAAATCACTCTAAACACTGAGCAATTTAGGCTGCCAGAAAGACACTTTAACACAGAAGTTGAAAAGGAACAATGGTTTAAGAAATTATTTTAGGCTTCAAGAAAACACAGAAACATATGGTTAGTGTTAAATATTTGTACACATGCTATAGCAAATAGACACGTCTCATGGGATTTGAATCAGGTATTTAAAGAGAACGAAGAAAAAACTCCCTTCTTTAGCATAATCTAGAAACAGATTTTCTTAAGACATGTTTATGTGAGAGAAGCTTTGATTATAAAAAAAGAAATAAAATCTCTGAGACCAGCATCAAATTTTAAAGCTGTGCTTTAGCATTTCTCCTCACCCGTTGCATTATATGCCTTCAGCCACAGCAAGAGCAGCCTTTTGAACCCCTAGAGATGCTGGAGCTGGACACCACCTCCAGCAAAACCAAGCCCTTTAGGAGGCCAGGCAATTGATGGAAAAATCTTTGAACAAGGAAACCTTCAGGTATGTGAGGTGTTTAAGAGCAAAGCTTTTTCCCCAGGGATAACAGGTCCTCAATGTGAAACATCAATTTAAAGGGAACATCTCACTAATTTGTAAAATCCTTAGATACTATATCTTTGGGGAAAAAAAGAAAGGGAGTCGTTCTGAAAATAACAGCAGATAGGAGATGAAGCAGGGAAGGTACAGCAACTTAACTCTGTGGATACATCAGCTGCTGTTAAAAGCATCAGGATGTTATCAATACCATGCAATCAATACTTAGTGCATGACTTCAGGAAAAGTCATCTCCCTCCTCCTGAGGAGCAACCTGCACCATCAGACAACCTCCCCAGCCACGTACATCATCCCTGGCTAGTGGACAACGTGCTTTCAGATCCCAGATGGAAATGACCAATTACAGCTTACAGTGAAATCCAAATATGTCCCTCCTCAGCCCCCCAAAGGTAGTGTTACAACTGCTAAGTGTATGAAGGAGTCTTAGCTACAGGGTTAGAAATATAAAGAAAATAGAATATAACTCTCTATTAATAACATCATGAAGTTCCCAATCCACAGAGCACTGAAAGCAACAGTCATAGCTCAGTATCAGACTCAAAGCAGTGGGTTTGTCTGTGTGCCTGGCTGTGGAGGTGCACAAGTGCACAGATATGCAGAGAAAGTCCTTCCTGTTTAATTCTCAGTAGAAAAGAGCTGTTAGGTGCTTAGCAAAAGGAACAGGGAGAAAAATGCAGCACATCAGTATTAGGGAATAAGTCACCTGCCTTTTTATATCCAACAGTCTCTTTACTGCTGTTTAACTTCTTCAGACAGCTGCAGTTGTACATGGAATGATGTAAAGGATGCTTTAGGTTGATGGGTACCTGATTAGCTTATGTTCCATTATTATGGAAAACAGCTTGTCTTCCCTCCTCTTCTGAAGCTCACTAAGATCAGGGCAGTTGTAGGAGGGATGAACACTGTGCACATTTCACATCACTGATTTTCTTTTCAGTGTGCAATGAATCCAGTCAGGTCTGTCCTGCTGCTGCAGAAGGGCAATACCCTGCTGGGAGCATCACACCAAGACAACTGCCAACAGCCAGATCTACCCACATTCACTATTTTAATCCATTCTGTCATTTTACTAAACAGGACAGTGAGGAAGGTGGTGACATTGCCCAAAGTGCCCTTCATCCCCATCTCTTGTGCTCTAGGTACTTGCTAAGCCACCCTCTTGTATTTCTAGCCCAAACAAGTTCTGGTATTATATTATGGAAACAGGAATGAATTATCTCTTGGGGTTAATTATACTTTTTCCTTTTCTTTTCTTATTTTATTGAAAAAACTAATGTTACGGATGGCAAAGAATTTATAATTAAGCAGATGCCCATCAACATATTTTTAAGCAGAACTTCTATTTGAAAAGCAATGAATATTTTCCCTGCTATCCCCCTTCAACAGATGTTCTGCCTAATCTACATTCACTTTACTCACTGTCTTACCTTTGGCCTTTCTTTTGAAGTTATTCGTGGAAGAGAATGTCAGTATTTATCTACCTGCTGTGCTTCCATCTGTCTATGCAGTGCACGAATAACCACAAATTATATTTCCTTTGTGAAAATTTGAATGACAGAAGCATTTCTAAGGCTTCATATACATGGAATGATCAGATGCTGTCTCCTTGTCTTGGAGGAATTATTCATCCCGTATCTGGACAAGCCAACCAGAAACAGCTGCCAGATATGGATTTGGGTTTCTAGTATCTCTACTGAGATTTTCCACCAGAAGCCTTTCTTGGATGCTTTTCCATCACCCTTGTTTTTCATGACAGGGAAAATTAAATAGGAAGGTTCATACCCAAGACTGCCACAAGGAATGTAGAGCAACATAAAGCCATTTTAAAGAGGTCTCCTCTGGGACGTGTTATCAGAATAATGACCTGCAAACCTGTTAAATCCATCCAGTTTACAGACCGAGAAACATCCTTCTGTGATGATTCCAGTGAAGACACATTAAAACTCAATCTGGTCTCAGAATTTATGTGCTCTAAGAAGATGTACAGAAGTTTCCTATGCAAGATGCTGAAATATGGTTCTTTTGGACAACTTAGAATAACAAGAAAAATAAAGCAGCACTGTTCCCTGAAGAAACATTGGCTTTTGCACTTATTTGAAATGGTGTCAACTCTTTTTGCCATATTGGCAGGGAGGCCAGAGAAGTGTATCCTTACCAAAACAAATACAAACAGTAAAAAAGAAAAATTTACAACCACCACATTAAGGCTCACTTCTAAATTTAAAATAGAGAATGAAAATTTACTTTAACTGTGGCAGAGAAACATGAATATATTATATAGGAACAATACTAAAATATAATATATTAAGGACTCCTTAAAATAGATGAACCTAAAGCAAATGCATCCCACGATTTTTTTGAAAGACTGATTCCAAATCTCATCCTTCAGAGGGTTAGAAAAAAAGAGGAAAATATGATTTTTGTTTCGTTTTTTTTCGTTCACCCACAACTTAAAAGCGTGTGCATTTCCCAAACTTTTAAAGCATACAAATGGAAGTGACAAAACGTCTTAGATGAGTTGATTTTCTGTGGATACTTATATCCAGTATACACAGACATAACAAAATAGCTTACTCTTCTAATGCTAAAAACTACATCTTTCAATTTATTTATTTTTTTTTTAAAACTATCAAGCTATTGAATTGAAAAACCAAAAGAAGTGTACAAAAAACATACACATAGAATCTTGTCAAGAAATACACAGAGTTGTATTGACCCAAGGTCATCAATAATACCTAAAATACCTAACCCTTCCTGTGCATATACCTACCAAAATAAAGAATGTTTTCCTTCCCTGTAAGCTTTTTGAGCCCACTTATAATACAGAACTTGAGTTATTTTCTTTTCTTTCAGAAGTAGTTAATTATAATTGCACCTATAGGCAAACAAATTCCTTCTTTTCTGACTCGGAGGTGTCAGGTGGAAACCAGGTACCACAAGCCAGAATGCACTCAGAAAGAATTAAAAATCAATTAATCACACTAATAATAGTCCCTGTCCTTACTTCTGCTCACTATCACTGGAATTCTGCAAATGCATCTGAAAATACCAGCATGAACATAGCGAGTAGCAGCTTCTTACTCTGCTCAACATTTCTTTTAAAAGAAAGGTTCTTGCTAAAACCACAAAGTGAGCTCATCATTTAAATCCATAATCTGCTGTCTTCAAGCAGTTGTGCACAGCCCTCTTCAATGCTCTCAGAAGAGCCACCTACGAAGTGACATTTTAGCATCTTGGACAGGATTCTGGTGAATGGAGAACTGACTAAATGTTGATTTTTCCTTCAGGTCCTCAATTCTTTTTTAATTTTAGGCTAATTTAATAGTCATGAAAAGGGTCCAGGCTAACAGCTGTGCCACAGAGCAGAATTGTGCACAGTTTTGATAAGAACTGTTCCAGTAGAAGATACAACAGCAAAGTATAAACCAGACTGGATAATCTGATTCTGGCACATTTTCTAAAAGAAAGAAGAATTTAATCTACCACTTAGTTAGTCCATGCTACTAGAGAACATGTTCCAGTTCATGCTCCTGCCTCTGAGAGGCATTTGATGTTCATTTTACAGGAGGCAACGCTCCCCTGGAACAAAGTGTGCCCCACAACACCTGCTTGGGGAAGTCGGGCTCCTACAAAAGAAGCAGTTGAGAGCAGAGGAAAAGCCATTATCACATGTTATCTTTAATGCTTCACAGCACATTTAATGTAAGTACGGCCATCAATTCCTTCCCCTGGCCAAATTCCAGGATTGGCAATTAAATCTTCCCAAATGTCTACATTACAATCTGAAGCATACTCCTGGACACAGTGGAACTGTGCAAAATTTTACATATCTATTTCTCTCCACTGACTATAAAAAGAGTCTGGTCTAGTCTGGCTCTCTAAAATGCAGATATCTCATTTTTATGTGCAAATGTTAGGATAAATGAATCTCATCCCGAACTCCTGGGAGCAGAAAGGAGGAGAATCATGCCCAACATAATGAAAAGGTTTACTCGTAGCTAGGCCTGGAGGAAAGTCAGACAGGAGAACTACGGAAAGAAAAGAACCCAAATAATAAGAAAGGGAACAACTTTGGAATATCATTGCAACTATCTTGTATCAACATGAGAAAATCTGGCACTAATTCAGTATCTATTTAGAAAAATAGGGAAATGTGTACAGTGAACTATGTAATGACTGTTTTGACCAACTAGAACACAAATCAATCTGCTTTTCATCCAGGAGATGCCTAGTTTTCCAGTGGAAAAACAGTGATCAATACCAAGGGCTTGCAAAGTGAGGGGTAGGTTACCCAGTACTTCTGCACCTGATATCACTAAAAGAATTACAGATATTGTGCTGAATTTGTTTCATTAAAATAAAGGGTTTTGAAGAAGCTCATTTGTTAGGTTCAGGCATATCACAGGACCAAAATATTCATGATTTAATTATCTGTGAAGAGCTGTAGAAGGTCAGGGTGGCTCTGAAGGATGCCACATTAAGGAAGGCAGTGAAGATCAGCACTTTCCCCATCATTTTCCAAACTGATTTATTTGTACCTATTACAGGACTGATCTGTGCTGCTTAACTTAGTGGTATGGGGACACACTCTAAAAAAAGTAGAGTTTTCCCTACCATCCTTCAGGATGGGGTTGTGCCCTCTGATTTCAGTCTAATTTTTCCATTCCCTCCTCTTAACAAAACAAAAGGCTGTAACTCCTCTAAGTCTAAGTGCCTCCAGGTTTCACAATACTTAAAATCTGGCTCTAGAATTGCAACAACAGGGATCACTTCCATATGAAAATGTTAAATAAAATGGACCCCACAAGGCTCACAATTCAGTGATGTATATCTGTATCAAATCATAAATGTATCTTTAACGCCTTGACAATATTAAAGACTTGAAGGATTTTTTTAAAGACTAAAGGCTAAGGTTGCTTGTGAAAGCATTCTGACTGAGACTTGCAGGGAGGATATCAAAGAGAATACATTAAATTTCTCTGCAGATTAAATCATTATAAAGGAAACTACATGAAAGACAGTATTTCTAATAAGGGAAGAGTTGAAAACTATGTCAGAAATTAGTCATGATTTTTGAAAATTAGACTTTCCTTTCACTTGCTATCAAATAATTGGTGTTAAGTAACCCTCCTAACTGGACTGAACCCTGGAAACTAAGCAATAATGGTGGTCCAAGTCCTCAATGGAAGTGCATTAACAATGGTAATTTCAGTCAGGGATGTAGCAAATGAGCTCCATGACTTCTGTTAATTTGGGGCCTGCTTCTGCTTTTGAAGTTAGCAGTTCTGTTGACTTCAAGGAAAATAGAACTGAACTGCCTTTCCTGGCAATTGCATGAATTCAGTTCAAAGAGAAATCAAAGCCTCTGCCCAAAAACTAGTCTGAATTTCTGGAGTAAAACTAATTGAAAGAAAATCCTGATATATGCATGTGTTCTTTGCATATCATCATTTCAGGCAGGTCCAGGAAACAACACCATTCAACAGTTAGGTATTTATAACCTTTTTATCCTCAGTTAGCTATGAGATCCCTGCCAAGCCACTGGTCTTAGACTTGTCTGTACTGGGCTTTTTCACAGCCTTGGGTTAATCTCATTCCTTGTTTCAGAAAAGGGGCAGAAAGGGCTTTTTCCTATTTGGGTTGTATGAGACCAGATGAAGAAATTATTGTTCAATGCATTATGCAGCATAACAAGAGACTAGCATTTGTTAAGGCTCTTTTAGGCACCTTTAGCATAAAAATAAAAAGTTCCAGACAGAGAATTATAAAAAGTAATATCTGTGCAACTCTGGTTTCATGAAGCAGAGCAAAAGGCTTCCCGAGGTTTCCTCAAATGAAAAGGGAACAGAATTGGTCAGAGGCTTATAGCCACCCATCAGCCAGAGAGAAAACACGTGGGGTTCTTCCAAGCTCATTTCTGCTCTGGCAGCTCAGTCACACACTGACTCCTGCCAGCTTTGTTCCTCACCCCCTAACTCCTGGCTGTGTACACCCTGGCAAACCCTGCAGCCTGACCTGACACCTGTGGTACTTCTCAGGCTTACTCATAGTAAAAGAATAAACCTCCTGCCAACAAACAGACAAACCTGACAATATACCCCATCAATGAAGAGGGGAGATGAGCTTCTGAGTGCTTTCCAGATGCACTAGACTTGAAGCCAGCCACAGCAATCTGAGTTGGAGAGGTGGACAGTTCCTGACTCACATGTGAACGTTGCCTCTGAATGTCTCCACCTACGTAGCTACAGATCAGGAGCTATTTCTGTTTCATAGAAACTATATTTCTGACATGATTACAGCAGCATCTATCAGGCTTTCAAAAGGACACGTTTCAAAGCCAAAATGGGTCAGACCTGGCACCTGCAGTACTCTGTCTTCCCAGGCTTATGGAATCTCGACTGTTTTATTATGCTTAGGAACTTTGTAAGTGTGCTAGTTTTGGATGAGCTGGATTCACTTTGAGAGAATGGTCAACTTGGACTATTTTGCATAAAATAAACAAGTCCTCAGTGTAATTAAGAAAAGCATAAGCAGAAGAAGTTGGCACTCTGAAGGTTTATGAGATGCTGTCTGTCTTCACCCTGAAATACACTTTCTGTATGGGCTGACATTCCTGTCGATGTCTGGTGCTAAATGACAGGATTTGCAGAAGAGGCTGAGAAGTAACACAGGAGAGCACTTAACTCCCCATTTTGAATAGGACTGAAGTGGTTCCAAAAAGTGTCCAGTGTGCCCCCAAATTAATATCATTAACCCTTTTGCAGCTCTCACATTCACTCTTTGCCAGTTTCTCCCTCCCCAGCACTGAAAAGCAGAAAGCTGCAGGTTCCCAGGACATCAGTCCCTACGTGGTTATCTCACCTGTAAGACAGCACATGCCCAGTGCAGAAAGAACAGTTGCCAGTTTCTTACACAGAAGATGCTACCAAACATTATCCTTTCAACTCCTCACCTTTAAAGACATTTTTCTGCCCCCAAAATGTTCCCAGCTCCCTGAGAAGACCGTGGTGGCTGGCACAGCCTGGGCAGCACCCAGATGGCTCAGCGCGTGCAGCACCCAGCAGAGGCGTGTCAAGACTGTGGAGATATGTCTTCTTCAAAGCCAAGTTTGAAGCTAAAATTGTGCTACATCCTATCTGTGGTGACAAGAATAAAGAGTCATCAGTGCAGAAACAGGAATAACAGGCCTGTTATGAACACAGACTGGAACTGTTAATGTGTTCCCTGAGGAGAAAAACGGGGCGAGGGTAAACACAACAAAGCAGAAAAATAGTAACCCAGGGAAATTATTCTATAGCCCTCAGCCTTCAAGTTTAAATCAGGCTGCTAAAGAGAGTTAATTTTGGCGTGCCTCAGCCCTGTTGCACCACTTGTCTTCATCAAGCTCTGCAGGCCGTGGCTTAACTTTCAGGTGAGACCTGTCTTGGGGGAGTTTCTATTAGACACTGCAGTGCTACAAGCTTGAGAGATGTCTTACCAAGCTCAGATCAGCAGTCCATGCAAGTACATATGTTGGGACAAAATTTCTCTGGCACTTAACATGAACACACCTTCAGTTTAACCTATTTAAAGCCTCAGTGAAAAGACATGGAGAAAATTATTTCTTGGACTCAGTACCAACAGATTCTCTCGCAAATCTCATCACCTTTCTCCCTTTGCTTGTTCTTCAGAACTGGACAGCCAATCTTTTCACCTTATTTCCTAAAAGAAAGTGTCAGCTGTGTGCCATGGGATAAAAATGGAAAGGTGATAATAAAAGAGCTTAATTTTTATAGGTTCCAGAGGAGATTCATGTTCCATCAATTCTGAGTTTAAACAACACGAAAATTGGCCCAACCCAGGAGTAAATCCCCTTGGAATGCAGCCTTTTGAGTCAATTTTTCATCTTAGCCTTTCTAGCTGGAGACATCACACATAAATAAACATGTGCAAGTTATTGCCAGCATGCTCTGCTTTATTAATTTTGTGTAGAGCAAGCTGGCTTTCAGGGAGGTTAATTTCCTGAACTGAGAAGAAAATGGCACTTCACCAATTTGAAAATAAATAATTGTGTGGATACCTCAGTTCATTATTTTTAACTCTGCAGAGTCTTTGCAGACTCCAGAGGCACGCTGACAGCTTAGAGAAACAGAGCTATTTTCACTAACCAGTTTCCCTGTGTGGTGTGTATGATGCTGTGTTACACAAAAATTAATGGCTGGTTAAAACACAGCAGCACCCTGTCTAGGTCCTTCCAAATGCAGCCCAGTTAATCTTGGGAACATCAATTCCAAAGATGTGGCCACTGCTGGAGTAAAAAACAATTAATACCACATTGCTTAGACAAAACTGTTCTTAAACTATAGCAACATACTCATAACCTGTTGAGCTCCTGTACCTCAGTGGATATCACATCTTTGCTGCTTCTGTTGCTCTTTAACCTTAAAAATCTTTAGATAAGAGGAGCAGTGACTTGAGTGCTGGGGTTTTTCTGCTGAACTACCCGTGAGCCTGGAACCAGAACACCCCCCGCACCCCCTCTCCCAAAGTGCTGGTTTTGTTTGGAATAACGAGAAAATTACACAAGTCCATATGGCACTGGAAATCCTGTTTCAAACTTGTCTGTTGATTTAGAGGCATATGGATGCTACAGGGCTTTGACAGGATCGCTTGACAGTGGCTATTTCAGAATCCAGGCAAAACCAGATGGCAGCATTTCTGAGGTTTTGAAACATATGCTGTGAAACATAATTTTAAAATATATTTAATAACAGTGGGGTTAATTTTACTGGAAGTCCTAATGAAAGTATATTGGTACATTTTTTAGGAAACAAGCTTGGAGTTGTGCAAACGTATGGCTCCAGAATTATTTTCCCAGACTAAAAGTTGGATAGGGATTTTAAATAGCACTCCTAACAATTTGCATTTTTGTCTGTCTCAGAATAGGCAAGATTAGAGAAATAATGTAAATTTGAAACCATTTAAAATTACTGTGTCATTTTGAGTTTGCAATAATCTTTTCATCATCTTAACTAATGTCAGGTGATAGGCGAAAGTACATTAATTTATCTGTCTTATCAAAATGTTTAACATAGATAATGCATGAAAGAGAAAATATTATCTGGCTGACATGATGCAAAAATGTCATTCTGTTTTTTTCTGTGCAGATGGTTTTTCACTTCCCACGGTGCTGCGCTGTGGAAAATCTGTTGTGTTCTTGGTATTTAATTTGCCTTTTCGATGCAGTTTTCTCAATTAAATCTCACACAGATGATGCAGTCATTTATTCAGAGGATCAGACTTTCTCCTCTTATTGGATAAACTTTAATCTAATCTGCAGAGTTAAGATTTAGCTGCACAATATTAATTAATTTTAAATGTAGATAAATGTTTCTTTGGTGTAGATGAAAAGGTAAATGCAGTCCCCAGATCTGAAGCCTACAAAGAGAGCGTGTGTTGGATGACTTGCTCAGATTTTACTGAACTAAGAGGAATCCAGGTGAGAGAGGATTGGAGAAGTGACTCAAATAATTAACTGATCTGTGTAACAGGTACCACTGGACCATTAGCTCCACTTTTGCAGCTAGCATGTCTCAGCATTGCTCTCTGACCACTCATTAATAGAAACCAAGCAGAATGATGTTCTCATGATAAGGACGTTTTCATCTAAATGCTGACTTGTGGCAAGGACATAGCAGGGGATTTTTTACCTGCTGATGCAGTATAACTGTTTTGTATAAAAATAATGTAAAATACAAGTAAATTTGTGAGAAACTTTCATTTTCCCACTTGCAACTTTTACCTGAATAATACAAAAACTCCCTCTTCCCCTCCAGGACCCCTCTTCATTCAGGGAAGAGGTGGGAATAACCAGTAGTCAAAACTCAAGTTACATACAGAAAAACTTAGTGCATTTTTCTGTGCTTGACTTTGCAGCCTAAACCACTGCTTTAAACTTCTATTTAAAACAAAATCATTCATGCAAGTGCTGTCAGTAGCAGTAGCTAAACAGAAGCACGAAAGCTTACAATCTATTCTGTACAAAAGCAATGAGCCAATTTAAACTTGGTATTCCCTTGACTAATCTTTGGATAGCAGTGAATTCAGCCTCGTGTCCTTCATAGGACAGTAGGAAAGGTCTTTATTAAATTCACTACCTGGTCCATAGGACCAAGTGCTTTTCTTTCCTTTATAAACCCAGAGAAAACCTAAGAGCTGCTCTACAGCCTCTGATTTCCATAGCCACAGTGGGGACAAGCAGGGTTTGTTTCATCCTCACCAGGACTGTGTATGGGGATGACACAGCAGGTTAAAAATATTATATTCTTGACTTTAAAGTTGCAGCTAATCCCCTTCCATGTCATATGAAATCAAAAATTCAATATGAGAATGGAAAAGGGGAAGAATTTTCCCCATTCATTTCTAGAACAGTTGTGAAATGCTGAGCTCTCCCTTTGCCTCTCAAGTACAATGCATTCAAAGTTCATCCTAAAAGACATCTCGTAATTTGTTTTATCTATTTACAGAAGGATTTGTTTCTCTCTCTGACTTTGACTTATTCATAAGATATTCATTTATGTGGCTATCTGCATATAAACATTACCACTGGAGAGCAGCGCAGTGGAGAGTGAATATGGATTTCTTGGTCTTATCACTGTACGTCATTTATATCAGGTGCTCATTTAGACAGAATTCATTGTATATAATTCTCCTGTGACAACATTAACCGGCCTCCGACTTTCCAGTGCTTGTTATCATTTTCAGAGTGTAAAAACCTCAAGGACTTAAAAGGACAGACAGGCAAGTTTGCAGAACATTTCATTAATTTGTGGGAAATTCTACTTACTGTAAGTGTCATGTCTTTGCTGTGAAGACTGAGAACATCTGCCAAATACAATACCACTTTCTTCCCTCACAGTCTGGCTCCTCTTCTGTTTGACATTGAGGGACTAACCATTAACTCACACTGCTTCAGCCTGAAAAGGCAACTATGTACATATAGCTAAAGCTTAAATTTCAATTTGTATTGGAATGTCAGTCATCAGATAAATCCAGCCACAGAGGAAAGTGAATAATAAATAGCCGTGGGGGCCAAAAGAGAATAGAAAGTGCCAGCAATAACTCCTTTCTTATCTATCCCTGGTCCTGTAATGCTGTGGCTGTTATTTCTAGTGGGCTTTCCTATTCCTTCTAGCCAGAAAGACAGCAAATCAGACTCAGTGGCAGTAATGGCTGAATCTCATTCATCTGCCCGAGGGAGTTGTCTCAGAAAAGCATTCAAATATTTCAGACGACACTTGTCCAAATGATATAATAAGCTCTGGGGTTTGTCAAATTGATCTGGTAGTATCATGGGACCTTTCTTTGGACACTTCATCATCTCCCTTTCACATTTCAAGGCTCTGTTTTGGTCCCCAAAGACAAATGAAAAATAAAAAAAGTACTAGGTGGTTGCAAGTTTTAACCATCACTTTGATAATAATATATACCTATCAGGTTTTTATTCAAATAATACCATCAAGCCTACTTTATACAGTGCATCATGCCAAAAGCACATGTGCTACCCATGAACAGTGTTGTGCCTTACAAGTTCAGAAGAAATGATTCCAAAACACGCTACTCCAAAGCAGCTACAGGATAACAAGACACATCTAAGTTCTGGCCACCTTTGCCATACTTAGCAGCATCTTTCTCCACAGCTTATCCCAGGATATTTGTTCCCTACCAAAAGTAATGTGAATTCAGAAAGATTTTGGATGGGGATGTGAGAAACACAGGATCAGTGCAGAATCACTTGCAGCACTACTGGAAATTAGGTGAAGTCTCACGACCTGTTGTTTCCTGTTGCAGAGCACACTACAACGTTGCCATTTTGCTCATTTACTGTTAGCTTTCCTTAAAACAGATAAATTTTATAATTCTCGGCAATTCTGTTTGTGCCTCAACACTGTCCTGATCCTCTGTGCTCTGTTAGGTTTGAGGCCTATGTGACCTGTTCTTTTAAGAATAATTTAATTAAAAAAAAAAAACCTGGAATGATTATGATCTTTTATCCAATTTCATAGTGTTCAGAGATCTTTATCTATGGCTTGTTGATTAAATGTTATCAGGCACGTTGAACCATAATGACTCTTTTAGAACTCATTACAATACAAACACTGCAAATATGTACTTAAGGAGTTCCAGCCAGTGAATTACTGGTCTGATAGACTGTAATGTCTTCTTTAAAATAATGTAGTTAGTGAGAGAATTAGGAGGAGTATGAACTTAAGAAAAGAGTACACTGTATTGCTGGTAATACCACGTTATTGAATTAACAACAGGGAAGGTGCCCTGGCTTCTACTCTTTTTCTCTGCTCTTTCTAGTGCTCTACTGCTTAAAAAAAATTAAAAAAAAAAGATAAAAAATTCACCAGCTCTTTTGCAATTGCCTGCCTGTCTCTGCTGACAATAGTGAGAGCCTATGCATCCAACACAGCGTGTGCCTCATTTTCCAATAGTTAACCCTGAAGTGTTCCTCTCCAGCCAGACCATAAAAATCACACTGAAAATTAGTGGGCATGCTCGAGACAGACCTCAGACATGTTTTCAGTTAAAAAAAAAAACAATTTACACTTTCAGCCAGTAACTTCAGAAAAGGAGGAACTGTCGGAGAGATAATAACCCATGATCCTACATTATTTTCTACAGTGTCCAGATGCTGCAGAGGAAGACAGAACTAACTCATAAGAGCAGAACTCTATAATCATTTCCCCATGACTTCTTCCAAATTTTGTCTATTCAGGTAGCTACGTCATCATGAATAAAGTTGTAACTGTGTTCCAGCTCTCCAATTCCCCTAATCTTACATAACACCACTGAGTTTTCAAAAAGGCACAGAACTTTTTTGTTTTTATAATATATATTAAATTCTAAATAAAGGGGATTTAGGAAAAAAAAAAACAAAACAAAAACAACACAACACACTTCTGGGCTTGTTCTCTCCATCCCCTAAAACGTACTAATTCCAGAGCAACTCATATTCACGTAACAGTTGCAGAATAAAGACCTCAAAACAAGGTAAAAATACCCCAAACTGGGAAAAATACCAGAATCAGTCTTCCCTCAACAATGCCACAGGAACTTTTTAACAGCTCTGAGCAGCTCTGCCAGAAGGGAGGTGGGAGCCCAACCAAGCAGGGGCTCTCAATGCGGGGCAAGGCTCTTGAATAGTGTCTGGCTGAGAATGGCAAGAGCTCTTTAATTACAATCCTTCATGAGTAATTGTGAAAAGCAGTGATTACCTGACTTACTCTGAATAAACTCGATATAATTAATGAATGTTCAAGCTCTAATTATAGTAAAACCTTAGCAAACAAATTCCAGACAATAGAGTTTATTTTTGGCATGTTTTCAAAGGATCAGCTCGTTTTATTACAACTATACCCTCTGTTATTTTGGATGGTTTAGATTTATGGCCTTCACTTTCAACTGAGTTCAATCATTTGAGCATAAAACTAAAAGAACCAAGAATTCAATGTCAGAAGCACAAGGCTGTACCACTAGGATATCTGTATACAACTGAGCACTTCTATTTGCTTATATAAGACAAGTCTTAGAAAATGTGGTCACCCCAGATGACTGTCCAGGCCAGCAAATGTAGGTGGATGCTCAAATTCAACTTGTATCAACTTAACCTGCTCAGAAAGAAGCCGCATAACAAGAAGTCAAAGACAAGTGATAGACTCAAGTCCTGCTCCTTCCCTACAGGTTTTTGTACTTCAGTTGTGCTGAAGAGATTTCTATTCCCCTTGGGACCCACATCAGCAATTCTGCAACTACTCCTCTAAAGAACTGGAAAAGGATTTGCCTTCTGTTTTAAAACATAGACAGGTACCTTTACTAGCCTAAAGATTAGGACATTCATCCTGTGAACAAGATTGTCATGATAAACACTATGTGTATGTACACAAAATGGTATCTTAGCTGATACCTTCAAGTGTCTGTCACCAGAGTAGCACTTGTGCAAAGGAAACAAGGAAAGAAGTATTAGAAGGTTACAAGCCCAGTCCTTGCCACTACAGCTGATCATGCAACAGAGGTCAAGCCTGGAAAGACTCAGAATGATCTCCACTTTGCCATCACTGTATCACCTTCCTACAAGTTACACCGCAACAAAAGAACCAAATGTCACCAACCTTTAATTTGCCAAATAACAGCTGTGAAATCCTATTTACCTATCTATGAGCAATCTGAACAGATTTTCTCTGTGAAAACCACAACTAAATTCCCTGAACAAATGTTTTACTGGCAGATAGCATGTGTGATTGCCTCTTTAAAATGTGCTGCTTTAATGCAAGGTCTGACATTTGCCTGCGTTGTCTACCTGAGGCTGCTACCACCAGCTACAGCCACTACGGCTTCCTCCTGAAAGAATTTAACACACCACTGCTCTTTGTTCCTGAATTACTTCTGTTTAAAGTCTTGCTTTAGGCTGCAAAGAAGCAGATGATGAAGACCATGCAAGGTTATTTTACAATTATCCAGTTTATATTCCTGTGCAACTTCTGCCTTAGTGTTTTAACCCACACAGTTGCTTATTACAATAGTTCTAAGAAGTACAAAATGGAGCTTAAAAGAAAAAAAAAAAAGAACAACAAACAAATAAAATCCCAACAATGGCCAACCAAGAAGTCCCCTTCTTTGTGCATATCGCAACATAAGGAGTTAATGGTTCTCTAGACTTACAGGAATCCTCCTCCTGCCAGCCTATAGTTTCCTCACTGGTGTGCTGTGGCCTTACATTTCTTGTAATCATTCAGCTACCTAATGATCCCCTTATATCAGGTGTAAATGAGTTTTCCTACTCCAGCCTGGCTTTTGTCAAGGCTTTAATGTAAGCAGTTAATGAGTGCTATTGCTCCGAGGTTTCTCATGTGGAAGAAGGGCAGTCTAACTAGTTACACAACGACAAGCAGGAGCTAACAATCTGCTCAGCTGTACTGCAGGGCAGGGGGCTTGAGACAGATGAATCTCCCAAGCAAGGGAGGACTGAGGACATGTTAGGCAGAACCATCCCGACTGCCCAGCTCTGCCCTGTTGTATGGCTAGGGATCCATTCACGCTTCATCAAGGACCTCAGCAGAGCGAAGGGGAAAGAGGCTGGTTTTCTGTGAAACAGCCTGGTTAAAACCATCAACAGAACTGTTACCCTGTAACAGACCAACAGATTTATTCAGCAGCAGGAGACAGCACAAGGATGCTCAGATTTATCACTCCAAATACCATCATTATTTAGTGTGCAGAAAGCCTTCTTGTCTCACAGTTAGCAAAACAAAATTACAAATTAACAGCCATATATTTCCCCCCATGTCCTGGACCTATCATCCAATTTCCCCTGTGTTGTAATTTTATTTTGGTACTAAACATATGGGGCTTGGAAAACTGGCAAATTTAGAAATGACACATACTTTATCCATGTTCTCTCACATAAATTTTGAACATGTGTTAGTTTACTGAAGAAGTGTATTCCTCATCTTAAGAATCAGCAACATAGAAGAAAAAGAGAGAAGACATTTTGTTTGGATCTTTGACTCTGGGTTACTTTCTTCCAATCCATCCTTTCAGATATGCACTAGGTTTGAAGAGGGAGGAACAACTCCTGCACATCAGCTTGTAAAAGGTAGCAATCCCAGCTGGGTTCCTGCCACTGGTGAAAGTGGAGGACAGACAAAAAAGGTTGCAGGTGTAGAAGCTTTCCTCCTTGTAAAAGGTAACTCAGGAAAGCTCTTGCCAGGGGTGCCCAGGTGGAACCACTGAATGTCAAAGAAGATTTTTCAGTTGAAGAAAATTGCAGTAGTCCTTGCTCAAGGGAGTCCAAATTGAAGCCTTTTTTCTTGTCTTTTAGGATGTGTTAACTATTTCCTTGCATGCCCCCAGAGCAAAGGGAGACCTCAGCATGGACAGGGGTGTATTTTTTTCCATAGATGCTCAAGGGAAAGATAACAGCCCACTGTCTCAGCACAGAAGCCTTTTGGCACTCAGATGATGAGGAGTGCAGGAAGGTGTATCACAGAGATGTAGGCTAAAACAAACCTTCTGAATCTTTCTCAAACTTATAAAGAACCTGGTCACCAGACTGTGCTCATTTTCCTTTTTATTTCTGAATAAATCTAAATATAGCTAATTTTTATATAATATTGAGTGACAATAGTTTAATCTAGTTACATTAAGATTCAAAGTTTAAGCTCAGATCCAAACCCCTCTGATGATAGGAATGTAATGGAGAATGAGGTGTAAAATCTCTAGATCTGTCCAGATTCATATATTAATCTCAAAGCTATCTCCGGAGAAAACACTGTGATTCCATCTTAAGAATCTCTTTCAAAGGTTCAGTAAAAATAGGTTGTGCTAGAGATAAGAAGTGTGATTGCAATCTTTCTTATATCAACACAAAGCATGAGTCAGTTCTCCAAAGTCAATGGAATTGTACATTAGAAAACTCAGATCAGAATACAGTTCAAAAGGTGATTTACTTTCAGAAATACTCAGGTGATTAAAGGCATATAAAGATCTACACGATGTGTTAGTAATCTTAGTAAGCAGCCTTTGGCAATTAATTCCCAGTTGACTGCTTATAGCCCTTTAATGCTTTTGAAAAAACCCTTTCCCTATGCAAACTCCCATTATTGTTGTCTATAAACTATATCAGGCCATAAGCAAGAGCTGCTTATAAGGGTAGGCTGTCTATGGTGGAAGAGGAGTTACCTAAGTGATGTCTTTAAGTCCAAGCCTGATGCTTGAGATCACCATGAGATCATCATCACTCTGCCTGTTACAAAACTATCTAAGGAGGACACTTGACTATTTAAAGTGCAAATAGCTTTCTCATAATTTGTCAGAATTTAAAGGAACTGCCAGAAACGCTGGGTCCTACTAGAAAGAGGGCAATATGGCTTAGGGAAATTTCAAAAGATGCTTCAAGGAGTGCTCTGTGAGCAGTACAGGGAACGAAGATCCTGCAGTTAGGCACTTGGACACTTCTCAGCTCCATCAAAAAACAAGGTACAACCTATGCAGAGTCTGTAACACACAAGTGTGGTAACACTGTAAGTAGTGGTTATTCCTAGAGCTCAGCTTAAACATGGGATCAGCTGCACCGGGTCAGAAGAAAGGTCTGTCTTGCCCAATATCCTCATTCTGCCAGTGGCCAACATACAGCAAAGCTGCAGATGGCTCATTACAGCAGTTATGGGTCCTTAGGGTGCTCCAACTTGGATAACCATGGTATTTCTGGAGCTAATACATGCTGATAAGCACTGACCTTCAGGAATGGATGCATTAATCATCAGCTAATAGCAAATGCCTAAGGAGGAGCATGTGGACATCAAAAATGTAAACCATTACTTCCCTGCTGCACTCCGTAGCTCTGAGGCAGAGCTTTGTATCTCCGGTGGCTCATAGTCCCAGATGGATTATTCTTGTAGAAATTTTCTCAAGACCTATGTTAAATTGAACACAAAACCCACATGCAACTCAAACCCAACGTTTGCCTTTCGCTGTAAACCTCTGCTTCGATCTCATTCTGAGATCAGCCCCGCAGTGAAGTGTGCTCCTGCAGACCTTCCACCGCTCCTGCTGCGGGGAGCTGCAGGCAAAGCGGCTGCCTGCTCCTCCTGCCAGCTGGGGCTGAGTCTCGGGCTGTCAATAGATGTCACACTCGTGCCTTGGTTAATGTCTTCTGGAGGGGATTATGCCAGGCGAGTGCAGGGTAGCAGCATGACACAAATTATTTGAATGCACTGTCTTTATATAATAAAACCAAATCCGGGAGAGATTTGATCTTCTCTAGGTTTTACGATGTGCATCCCCAGAAAGTACTGAACACAGAAAGGGCAAGAGGGAGGAATGACAGCAGGGGTCTTATCTTACGTGGCAAAAGTTCATTTTGCCCTATAGGTTACTAGTTCATAACTGTATAGCTAAATGCACATCTGCTTTTTTGGAGAGCAAATGAATTTTAAATGAATTTTTGTGATGTCTGGCTAAAGGCTTTTTGTAATAAATACAAGGCTGGGGAGAAGTCAAACTATTTATGTTCAATGCACAAATAACAACAGATGAAGATATTTGCACTATTTTTTTTTTTTTTTTTAGGCAGAGAAATGCAGCAAAAGCCCCAATGCCTTAGAAAAGTAAAAATGTGGGGGCTGACCACTGATGTCCTAATTCTTAAATCTGCATGCAGACCTGACCAGTGGGATGGCATGATCCATGAGGGAAAACCTAGACAAGTCTTATTCCCAAGCCATAACTTCCGCTAATGGTCCTGTTAGAAAAGCAGAAAGAAGGTCTTTAGTTTTATTTTCCATTTGAAAAAAGAGTTTCCTCTCTACATATCCGTCATATAAATCAACTCTGCATGCAGGAGAAAGTCAGCATTAGCAAGAGTTTGCAAGACAGAGAAAAACATTTGGGTTTAAATCACCTAGGCAGTGTTTGTGGAATTTCAGATGGAAGTGTTATTGCTGAATTTTAAAACGTAGCACAGAACGTGTAATAGCTGTTGTCACTATAAGGAGATGTAGTGGAAAGCTCTGGGCACTCTGCAGCACCAACAGCCTGCTCTTCTGGCCAAATTTCATTTGGACTATTATTAATTCTATTGCAGCAACATCCTTTGCTCTTCCCAGAGACTCAAAACCTTGTGACACTGCAGTGGACTGTACCAATGTGCACAGACACTGACTCCAGTGAGACTCTGCATAGTCACAACAAAGCACAAGACTTGAGCTTCAACAGCTGCCGTGCTCATCACTTTTTAAGGAGTCAAAGGCTGTTACTGAATTACTCCAGTGCAACTGTAGTCCATATGCTGAATAAGGAATTCCTGATTTTTACAGAGAAATATCTGTGTTTTCAGAAAGGGCACTAGACAAAAACATCTCACACGCTAGAAAATTTTGCTCAAAATGAGATTTCAAAACTAAGAAGTTGATAAGTTCCCTCAACACAACAGGTTTTGGCCAGTTCTGTTACATACAGAACAATTCCTCAGGCAGTAAAGCTTCCGGAAAGTTAACTAAACTCTTTTCTGATTTGCAATCACCAATAGGCTCATTCATTTAGCTCCCAATGAATAATTCATCATTACTAGCAGCAACAATATGCGAAACCCAGGGAAAATTCAGCTTGACTTTCATATCCCAGGATGAATGTAGAGTCAGGAAAACAAGAAAAGGGAAACTTATTTTCTTATTTCAGCACGTATCAGACACAGACATGGCAGCCCTTTCAACATGCCATGGCTCTTGAGCAGCACAAAATCTTTTTTCAGAAACCCAGAGTTCCCCAGTAGCACAACACGACGCAGATAGTGGCTCAGGCTGGTTAAAGGGCTTCTGGGAGGAGCTGTGCCAGCCGCTGCTGGTGTGTTCTGCTTTGCCTCTCTGCTGGTTAAATACTGGCTTTTAAATCAAGAACTCCAGCTGGACCCCCCAAATCTGCAAATGAGAAGATGAAGGGCTGCATGGAGACTCCTCCCCTTTCTGTGACTACATGCAAACTATTAAGTGGGAGTACTTCACCTATTACATTTCTGTACATATATCTGGAGCAGATTAAAACCCCACTGTTTAGGTTACAAGTTTTCTTTGACCATAAACATTTTTTCTCTTGCTTACCCACAAAACCAAATCATTTTCTAGACTGCAGTATTCCTCAATTGCCCCAAAGGTCAATTTGTATTAAATGTTTGAAGAAACAAAACTTTGATGTATCATTGGAGTAGGAAATATAAACATCTCTGTTACATAACACTTCAGAACTCAAGCTGAATCTGATGGATATCACCTGAAAAATAATAGACAATTCCTTTGGGCAGGAAAGTGACTTATTTGAGGGGAGACAGCTTTGCTTAATTATTCATCACTACGGCAACACAATTTTTCTGGATGCTATTGTGATGGAAAATCACATGTCTCTGGCTTTTCTACAGCCTCTGATCCTTTCAGCAAAAAGGCAGAACCTCCCTGATTCCTCCCAGGCCTCTGCCACTTGCATGAGCTATGTGCTTTCTGGTCAGAGGGACATGTCTTTCTCACACTGCACCAAATACAATGTCAGAGCTTAGCAAACAACAAGATCCACAATCCCCAAAGCCATAGCATAAGTTACTGCCACCATTTCAGTCACCTGGAATACTTCTCACACTTCACATTGGTGCTAGGGAGGGGATGAAGAAAGGTCTTTTCTGCTTGGGGTCTTCAGAGCTGGTTCACAG
The DNA here is from genome assembly GCF_000691845.1 of Merops nubicus. NCBI lineage: Eukaryota > Metazoa > Chordata > Aves > Coraciiformes > Meropidae > Merops > Merops nubicus. The sequence goes on along the minus strand of NW_008592897.1, from coordinate 333,602 downwards.
AGCTCAGCTCAAGAGCCCAGCCCAGCCTCTGCTACCTGTCCCAGCCACTGGTAGGAGAGCTGCTCTCTACAAACTGCCATCTCAGCTGCTTTTCCTGCCCCAGTTAACTGAAGAGGTTTAAATAATAAGTCTGTGTCAGCAAGCTCACTGTGACAGGATGGTTTAGGGAGTACCTGTTGAGCCATGAGGATCCCTAGAGAGTACAGGTGGACCCACTGACTTGGGAGAGGTGGTCACCTCCTGCAGTTGCGTAGTGATGGGTAGCTGGGGTGATAACCTTCTCAGGTGGAGAGGGACAGGGGGTCAGCCCTCAGTGAGGCAGTAGTGAAGATGCTCATCTCTGAAGGGTTGGGGCTCACTGAGCATCTGAAGGCCACTCAAAGAGGAGCAGAAGGTGGAGTCACTCACCACAAACCCAACAGAGTTTTGGCTCTGGTCTCAGAAGATAGGTGAGAGAACAAACTGGGCTTGGGAGGAGGTCACACCTTGGTGCAGGACACTCCCCAGTTATTGCAGAACCACCATCTAGATACAGATTCAGTCTCAGGAGAAACCTGCAGCTTCCCTCTCTAATGTTTAGTGGGTTTAGAAGCCATAATCTGTACATTAGCAAAGGTAAAACTTTGTAGCAGCTTAAATGCAGTACCCTCCAGGTACTGACAGCACACATTGATATGGGAGACGAAAAACTTATGATCAGAAGGAAACCAAAATGAGCATCAGGGACTTAATGAGGATTTTGCTGCCTGGTACTCTGGACTCACAGGCTGGTTTTATATGCTGACCAGAACTTCAATGCCAAAATATGAAAAGAAACTGAATTTTGCAGGTGGAAAGCTTTAATTCACCTTGTGCTTTATGGGCAGCTTTCTAGTTTATTTTTTTCATTCTTATTTACACATTTAGAACACTTCATTAGTTAACACTTTTACAGCTGTCAGCCAGAGGCAAAGTTGCAGAACAGAGCCCTGACTTCCCTCCAGGCATGTCCTAGGGGCTGCCATGTCTCACAGAGCTGGTTTAACACAGTTCACACTCTGGAAGGTCAAATAAAGTAAATGCTGAACTGTTTGATCCAGAGCTTGTACATTAGAACTTGCTTTTGCTGCTCCTTTGGAATAACTGTTAGAAATAGCAGTGTGGTTAGGCCAGACTCTCAGAGCTGGAGCTCCTCTGTACATCAGACAGACGGGAATGCAGCTTCCCAGGGTGAACAGGGAGGATCTGGGGACACTGCAAATCCAGCGTGAGCCTGGTGACCTTCTCTCTCCTCCACACTTGGGTGAAACATCCTCTGGATTACAGAATTTTCTGGAAGTTGGGAGGTAGATGGGGGCCTTTTTTTTTTCCCCCAAACAAAAGTTTAAAAAAAGAGGAAAAAGCCAGCAATGCTGAAATGCATCCATCAACAAACTAATATTGGAATTCATTTTCCTTTAGGAAAACAGAGAATTCTGGGTAAAATTTTCTCCTATCAAACCATGGGAAGGATATCCATGATGAAACATCCCAAGTCAACCAGTAAAGCTCTCTGTGAGAAGCAGCACGTCTACAGCAACTACTCCAGCAGTACTGGGGAACATAAAAGCGATGGGACGTGGGCATCATGAAACTCTCTGTAACCTGCATAATCCCTCCAGCCCCCTGACCCCATACTGCATTTGAAAGAAGAACAGGAAAGGTCAGACACAAAGTTCTCTGCACCCACCAGATCTCTGTTTTCTCTGCTGCTAGCCTGCCCAGTTCAGGAGCACAAGCAGGACTGTCAGCTGCAAGGACCAAGACAACTCCCGTGCACTGGTCTGACACGGAGCCATTTACGATTGCTACAAAATTAAATAAACTCTCTGTTTTTCTGGTGACACAGGAAAATCTGAACCATACGCACCAGAACATTCCCACAGCATGCTAGAGAGAGTGAATGCTGTATCAGAACACCTGCCTGCCACGTGGCCCTAGAGCTGCAATAGCACAATTTAGTTTTTCTGTGCAAAATATCCTGCAAAGGAAATGGCACAGCAGCCTAATTTCACAGGAGGAATAACAGTAAGTTATTCCAGGAGCGAGATGGAGTGAGGAAACTGCAGGTACTTTGAAATTTAGAGTGGGCTCAGTAATTTTGAACCTAATGGATTTTACTGAGAAGAAACAAAGAGTCTCCCTTATAGAACTTCAGAACATGAGTATAGCCCTCACAAGCCTTCAAATGATAAATCTTTGTCCCTGAAATAGAATCTTTTTAGGTTTAATTTATTTTCTTTAGCCCCATGAAGGCCTTCCAAATTTATACACGTCAGCCCTAAGGAGTAATAAATTATTTTCTTCAGCCTCAAGAAGGTCTTCTTCATTTATTTTCAGCCTCCCTGGGAAAGAACTTTAAGAAGTGTACCATGCTGCAGCACTGTCTGGAAAATAGGGATAAATAGATGGAGATAGCGACCACTGGGGGAAAGAGGGAGACCCAGTATCTTCTGAATGTAACACTAATAACCTTATCACACATTTCACACAATCTGCAGTTACACAGAATGTGTCAAGCTCTTCATCCATGAAGGGAGTCTGGTTTCTAGCAAGTTTTTACAGGTAACTGGAAAGGGAAGAAGCTAGAAAATGAAAAGAATGAAGCAGTCACTTTTTCACCAGTGCTGCTTCTGGCTCTCAGGCTACTGGTGAAACTGCTGTTTGTGTCTTTTAGTGGTTTCTCCTCCCCTTCTGTTTCTTAGAAGAGTAACTTGTGAGATTCTGATTGCCAAATTCCTAGAAAACTCAGGAACAGAGATTTATTTGCTTTTACTGCCATGTTTTAGATTCAGCTGTTTCGTTTGAACAAAAAACAGAGTTGTATGTTGGAAAGTAAAATTGAAATGAAACACAAACTAAACAAAAGGACAAGGAGTAAAATAAGTCATGCTGCACGCAAATTATGAAGATACCATCTGTAAATCCAGAGGTATTTATGGGATCACAGTTCTTTTGAAAGACTAATAGAAAAGTCCATTAATTTATCAAATCATCAAAGAGTATTCCTGCATTTCCAGAGATACCATTAAAATACATTATTGAAAGAACATAAGGCACCAGGGCAGAATATTTCATAATCTAATGGGGTAAATCTTGACATCTCTTTTACACTGACAACCCTCAAACTTGATGGGAATTCTGCCTTTATTAAAAATTGAATAAGGATTACATCATGTAGCTTAAGGTCACTGCAAGCCATAACTATTAAATATACACGCTTCTAATGGAAAGCACATAATGGAGATAAAAACCCTTTTTCTTCTCTCTGCCAGTCAGCCAGCAAAATCAGACGAATATTCCAGGCAACAGAAAAAAAAAAAAAAAAAAAAAAAGAAAGGCAAAAATACAGCATGGAAATTCCAGTAACTATTTTCTACCATACTCAACAACAGAAATTGAAGCTACACGTTCTATATGTATGTATCTGCTTCAAACTCCCAACGGTTCAACCTACCCCACCCAAACAAAAAAACAGCATGAAGGATAAAGTGATGAGGATGTTTGAGGAGGTGCAGTGCCCTGCTCCAAGGTTAGGGAGCAGAGGCAGGGTGGAGTGGGAACACGGCTGGAGCTCCCTGCCCTGCCAGCCCCCTCCATGCTCCACGGCCACGCCGCCGACTCCAGCCGCCTGCGCCAGCGCCGCGTGTGAACGCTGCAGCCTCTCCAGCACTGCCTAATGAACCCATTACTGCTGTCACTTCATCTCTGCTTATGGATTAGGAAGTCTTTAGTTTAAATGATCTTTTCTTCCTACTCTATACTTTGGTCCAATTATAAATTATTTTAACAGCAGTTTTCTTTCTTCTTTTTACTCCCTCAAAGCACAATTAGAGAATAATTGTTTTCAAATAATAACCGCTACTTTTCCATTTAATTCTTTTTTAACACTAGTGGCGTCTCCCAGCTGACTCACTCAGCATCAGATGAGGGTTTAGAAGCACTATAGAATGGAGAAACAGCTGTTTCTCTGAGCATTATGAGTTTTATTAATCCCTTCTTGGCTATAAAATGTAATCATCCCCTTTATTTCTAGAGGTACTACAATATAGTTTTCCAAATAACTGACAATCAGAAACAAAGGTTTCTAACCTTTGTATAATAAAATATCTAGTTGACCCTGCATGGTGACATGCTTCCTCTGTTTTCTCTTTGGTTAGTTAATAAAGCAGAATCCATCCCAAAAGTAAACACTCGAGAAAGATTAGTCTTAGTAAAATCTCTTTTAACAACTCCGTAAGAGACATTATCCACAGCAGACAGGAAGATGTTCATAAGATAGATTGGAATAAAAAAAAAAAGCTTTCACAGTAGCTAAACAGGTTTGAGGCTTTGGCTCGTTGGTTGGGATTTGGTTTTGTGGGGTTTTGTTTGTTTTTGTATCACTGAGGTTTTTACTGCAGGCTGGAGTACTACCTCACTGAACTGCTTCCTTGTACTGTTGATCCCAGCCAAAGCCTGTTTGGAGTCTTCTCCCCCATCTCTTCACGCTCCTTTCCCCTCCCTCTTACTATTAACAGATGTTTATGAAGCAACTGCAGCATCTCTAAAACAGTCCCCAGTAAACACCAAATGAGCTCTCTGTGTGCATACACAGATTCTCTCATTACTTACTCATTTTGTAGGCAAATGCAATATTAATCTTTTTGCTCACTATCTGAATAAGATACTAGGTGCTCTGTTTGTGCTGGGAGACAGTCAAAGGAGTGCAGTGGGAAAGGGAACCTGCATGTGCCTTATGGAACAGAAAGCACTTAAAAGGGAGCATAGGGAGGCTCCTTGCAGGAAACTAGCATAAGCTTCACTGGAGGTGAAGCTGAAACTTTGTTACAGATATTTTGTTAAAAGAAAAAAAAATAGAAAATGTTGCTGAGGATCACTTCACTTTTGCCCTCCTGCAAATGTACCTGATAAAGGACTAAAGAAAGTAACTGTTTTCTCCTAAATTAGAACGAGCTATTGCTTTCCTTCAAAATCCTACCCCTATTTTTTTTGTATGTTCAGATGCTGCTCAGGAAGCCAAAGGAAGCACTGCGAGGCTGGCCAGGGGTGGCAATGCTTGAAGGATCTCACCTGCTCACTGCCATGCTTTCTAAGCACCCTGCTTCCACCATCAACACAGAAACAAAAACCTGAAAGCTCACTGCGAGAGATCACAAAACCAAAAACTTCCTAAGGGCAGCAGACTTTTCTAAAAGTAAACAACCACAGCCTGTGACTCTCAGGAAGTTGCTACAAATTTCATTAAGGGAAGGATTCATGAATTCAAGAGAGATATTTGTTGTTATTCCAGCCAAATTTTCTCCACTGCTGACGCCCTGAGCTGGAACTAAAGCTTTTCTGAATAAAGAAACCAAAGAGACTTCTGTTTATCTACAAGACTTGAAGAGACAAAAGGATCTTTTAGGACCAAACTGATGCAAGGCTGATGACTATCTTGGCTGGGGAGGCTGCATCCACCTGGCCAGGCTGCCCAAGCACGTGTGGATGTACTACGTGCATGAGGTTGGATGACTGAGGTGTGCAATCTTGTGTGCACACCTCTGGGCAATCTCACTAGGCATTTTTTTTCCCCCCTAATAGCACAGTATTTCATGCATTCATCTTTGCTGCTGAAATGACTTCTGTTTTATCACTTTTGAACAGAAATCTAACCTCTATTTCTGTCGCAATCTGACTGGTCCAAGCAGGAATAAATTCCGTATTATTTTTTCCCCCCATATTTAATTAGCTCGTTATTTAAGAAGTAAATAGGAAACAATTATTCTCATACTGTCACCTATTTCTGCCCTCTGCCAATTTTTAAACAAACTGACTTGAAGAATCAGACCTACTGAAATGAAACAAAATAAACAAGAAAATTAGAAATAGCTCATTTCTAAGAATAGATATTCCTATCTTTCTCATTTTTATATTTGTTTGTTTTACACACACTGTTTATTGTATTATTAGAAAAATGCAGAAAATGTGCATATTGCTTTTTAGGGAGGAAAAAATCATGTGAAAATGCAGAGGGCTTTACAGAAAGTCAATTAAATATAAAATGAAAAGTTGTTGCAAGAAAATCTTTATTCCACAACACCGTAGTCTTCAAAGCACACACACACACAAAAAATCCCTACCAGAACTGAATTTAATATCTTTATACATATTCATGTCATATGGTATTAGTTTTAGTCTTGGCTTCATGCTGCCAACATTGTTAAAGCTCCTGTTGTAGCTAGTCAGAAAGTCAGATAAGGCGTGAATACGTACATCACTTAATAACACGTCCTGACAAAAAGCAGATCAGAGGAAGTGAAGAATGAAGGAAATGAATACAGTGTTTGGCTTTGGTCCTGGTAGCATAAATGTACAGTAAATACATATTTCCATTTATTTAAATGTAAATGGAGTGTGAAAGCCTTAGTTCTGGCACGAGATATACATCGTTACTGTAAGTAATGACATCACTCAGTGCATCTACCACCGTTACGGTTACTGCTCCTCCCACCTCGTCCCCACTTTGCCTACCTCCCACAGCCACTGTGGGAATGAATTCCAATTTGGGAATGAATTTCAGAAGTCTTAGACTTTCAAACAGAACACCCCAGCAGCAGCTCCCTGTTATTTTACACATTTAACTTGAAGCCCGAGTGTACATCACTAAAAAGAGACACCTGTGAGAGGCAGATGAATAATAAGTGTAGCTTGGATCAAATGCTCTTCTCATTTATACAAAAATTCAATACAGAAGAGAAAAGGAAAATATAACCACGACCAGATTTGCTAACTTGTGGCTCTCTCTGTCAAGCTTTAGTTTCATATCCAAATATTTAAATAATACCTAGATACCACAAAGTCCCCCCAAATACAACATTCTCTTTAGATTCCAGAACCTGTCAACCAGAGGCATTTTGATGGTGACAACGGAGCTCCTTCCTCACTCCCTCCCAGAAGGCTGCAGCTGTTCCAATGCTTTTATCTGAGGCATGCAGAGCTTGGGAGGGCTCACTGCTAACAAACACTGATCTTCTGACAATGTCATCAAAGACCTCCCTTATTTGTTAATTTTTGCACTGAATAATTTAGTCCATGGTCACCTAGGGCAGCTTATTATGAGTTGGAAAGTAATTTTTAAACATGTAAGCGACTTCTGTACAGAAATCAACCACTTTGTGCAATCTGCATCTGCAGCACGTGAAAGGAGAACGCCATGCTCTTCATGGCTGCAATCCTTTCCTCAGCCATTGCTTCAGCAGTGGAGAAGGAAATAGTTATCCTCAAAAATTGCTTTGAAACTAGAATAGCTATGCCTTGTGTGAATAGTTTATCTGGCTGTTATTCTAGAATTTAATTACAGCATCAGTTTAAGGTGTATTTTTATAATATTATAGCTCATCCCAGAGTGGATTTAAAAGAACACTGAATCAAGACAGCAAATAATAGAAACAAGCCTTGACTGAGGAACAAAACTATATCAGTAACCACGTCAACCAGTAAATTAACGTGCTGTTCAAGGGATCAGCCTTCAGTATTGGCTAAATTCAGACTAAGCCCCATAATGTAGTTTTCTGCTTTGTTGGGGTGGTATGGTAGCTGAATTCTGAGCTTGGCGAGGCTTTCTGTGAAATCAGTGGGTGCTGGGAGATGATGCCTACCCCTGTTACTAGGTTTTGAGCAGAGAAGAAAGGCAGAGTGTAAGAAAATAAACAGCTATGAGAGCTGGGGGAAATGGGAGGTGACCCTGAGCTGGAGATAAAGGCCACAGAGAGATTCAAGCTCCAGCTTCACAGACTTCTGCAACAAATGCCAAATTTAAGTACAAATATTCACACTAACTTTCACAGATAATAGATGAGAAAAGTAATTAATTAAAAGTAAGCACGTGTTTCAGAAATACAAACCAAACTATGCCTTGGAGACCTTTCAGCCTTTCCTATATGGCCTGGCTATGGCCATGGCTAAAGCCAAGGATGTGGTCTTAGCTGTCTGTATAGATTGTCTGGGAAGAGCCATGCCATCCCATCAATCTGTGCTCCTTCTGCCAGCTGCTGTGACTGGGTAGTCCCACCCGAGCTTTGTACCCAGGCCTTCCCTCTGAGTGCCTGTGATGGTTGTGATTAACATGACTCTAAAATACTCCTCAAAGCCCAGAATCCTGCTTTATTTTGTCCGAAGGTAAACACCACACCGAGCATGGGTTAAAATCTATGTATGCCAAATATAAAGTATAGAAAGTATATTTTACCTCCACTATTTCTTCAAAATCTTTCAAGAATTTCCTCTAAACCCCACCTCTGGAACATTCTGTGTTTCTGGATCCTCTTCCATGCTGTCCCTCTGTCAAGGTTCCCCTCCCCTTACTCAGCAACCGCATGCTTTAATAAGTGAGTCTCTTCCCATCTCTCCTCAGTTTTGGCAAAACTCATTACCTCACAGCGGCTAACAGGGTGCCATGGTTTGTGGCTATTGTGTCTGTGCCTGCTGAATAAAGCTTTTCTAGATCTGTTTCAGCCCAGATCCCCTAACAATGCATAAATAACTAACCCACGACAAACAGCTGCCTGTTAACACACAGAATCTGAATCATATTCATTAACAAAAACAACCAGCCAACCAAGAAACTATTTGCATAAACTTGTTACAGAGAATAAGGAATTTAAATGCTTAGCTGGATTGAGGCCTCAAAGTGTGGTTCTGACTATGAATTTACACTCATAGGAATCAGAAATAACTCTGCCAACATCAATTGAATCACACTGCAGTAAAAACCATCACAAGCAAACCCAGAATTAATCTCAAGGCAGAGTTTGATTTTTGTTTACTTACCTAATTTTTAATTAGAAGGAATCTGGAAGTGGAAAATATATAACAATAGCCCAACTCCTTCCATTGCAGAAAAGATGGAAAAAGGCGGATGAGTGTGCAGACATGGTTTGTCAAAAGAGGAATGTGATATTTATGAGCCTCTTTCATAACAATGAAGAAAACTAAAAGAAAGTTCTTTCAGAAGTAGTACAGAACCTAATCTTATCAAGGAACAATATAATAATGATATAGTGCTGAAAGAAAATGGCAAGTGATAGACTTTTAGTGAAAAACATGAAGATGCTTGTGTACTAACATTCTGTAATGATGGTATTAAATAAGGTGCTGGCTGATGATAGAGACCCATTAAGGCAGAATTGAATACAGCAGTAGTCTGAAAATTGTAGAGAAAACATTTTAGCAAATACATTATATTAAGGTCTGAACACTTTGGAGAAACAAGTTAACAAGATGAGAAAGGTCACAACACACCAGTGTTTCGAATTTGTAAAGACATTCAAGTAATCCTAATGATGTATTGGAATTTTTCATGTTTTTTTAAGCCATTTGACAAAATTTCATATCTATCTTTTACCTCTGAGAAGCAGAGCACATACCAAAGAATAGCTTCAGACTGGGGTTTAATGGAAAAAAAAAAGATACTTTATGGAGCTCAGTATGACTCTTATTCAGAATCATCACCATTTTTAAATAATTTATATCCAGGATAAAGTAAAATGACTGGCTTTACATGAGATCATTAGAAGTAACACAAAGAAAGAAAAATAGCTATAGAAAAAAACACAGCAGCAACATTGCCAGAAAGTAGGCTAAGAAGCTCTTTGAAGAACATAATGTCTATTATATTCCATTAAAGATACATGCCAATCAACTACTTCTGGTTTGACGGCATGCTACCGGTTTTGAGGGTCTAAAATTAGAAGTCCTTTTTGTCATGCTGGGTTTTCAAAGGGAATGCTCTGTGGGGTATCGAGGTGCTCTTAAATTTCAGCAAATAATAGGTTCATAATAAATAATGTGGCTGAAATCTGGACACACTACTATTTAAAACAGTAGAGATAACATTAGTTCTCCAACACTTCTAACTTCACAGTAGTTCAATAGGAGAGAAAACTCTTAGAAAATCCAAACAATGAAAGGAAGACATGGTTCATCCCAATTTCAACTAGGTTTAACTTACATGATTCTCAAGAGAAATCACTGTGATCAGCTCAGCTGACCACTCACCTGTGAGAATTAATAGACTTGTAGGACAACCTCTGTTGCTTAATGGATCATCCACTTAACAACATAAGGTTTGTCTTAGGAGGAGACAAACTCCCATGCAGTCAGATTGATATCCAATATCAGCCAGTTAGAGCTTGATGGTAACAATCTGTTACTAGAAGAGTTTGCATTTATTCTGCCTATATATGCTAATTAGACATCATTAGAGTCCTCATCTGTAGGCAGCATGTGTACACAAAATCAGATTCTCATCACTCAACAGATCAAACCTATTGGGCAGACAGTGTGCACAAAACATACAATTAAAAGCACCCACAAACATCAAAACTTTGATTTGGTCCAGTTATGACTCTAGCTTTGAAAAGTGAAATGAGAAGAATTCATGTCAACATCTGGTGAAATCACTGGACATTTAAAAAGAAATGTTGCCCTCTCTCTGAGGTGGTGCTTAGATTGTGTTGCTATTTGTCTTTTGAGTTCTTACTCATCAAATGACTGGTGAGACTTTAACAGAAACCAAAGATTCATTTTTTTTCCTTCTATGATTCTGACATGATAACCACGGATGTGGAAATTTGCTGGGTGGGTGTGGTTTGTGGTGTTTGTTTTTTGTTTGTTTGATTGTTTTTTAATCTTATTGCTCTCTCCTCTCACTGTCCTTTCTCTCACATAATTCTTTTCCTAAGAAATGACCACTGTGTGCTGATGCTTCACATATCCTTTCCTGTTCTGGTTTCTGAGCCATTCTCAGAATTCCCATTAAACACAATTTTTCCCTCCTTAACAGAACACAGAAGACACAGTCTGCTCGATCTTACCTGAATACCCCATCAATATATATTTATTTTCTTGGCATCTGCAAAAGTATTCCAGGGGTTGGCAATAAAGGAGTACTGACACGATGAGCACATCTGTTTGCCAGGCTAGTTCTTGCCAATGCAAGTATATAATCATTGCTCTTGAAAAATCTCAAGCCTGTGAGATTTGGCACCTCTTCCTCTCCTTCATACTAGAGCAGTTTTTCCTGCAGCAGCAGAACCATGCTGAACTGGTCAACGGTTACATGCGGCTGCACACCAAGGCTTTTGCTGTCTGGGTTTTACAAGCACTGTGAACACAAGGCAGAGGAATGCTGGTCTTGCTAGATAATATGCTTGTTCTGCATAAATTACCACATTTGCATGCCTAATAGTGGCAGAATTTGCTCTAGAGTTGACGTCTTCTTAAAACTAAAATCAAGCACCCAGCTACAGAGAAACGATGTTCCCTGCCAATGCTAAACTGCACCTCTGGGTTGTAGAGATTAGAGAACAAGGCTCATGAGGCAGAAAGGCTTTGTTCTGCTCCATTAGTACCACGTTCACTATGTTTTGTGTGATTCAACGTGATATAATTGCTAATGATCATTATGAGGGACGTGACATGGCATTTGATGGTATGTAATTTTGAAATTGCTGCAGGAATTATGCCATGTACTACAGTTTAAGATGATCCTCTTTTTATGATACAGAGCTATTTCTTCAGAGCTTCATTCCCCCAAGCTAGAGCTGAAGATAATTGAAGTAGTCTGGTCCTACAGAGCTCAAATCCACAGACAAAATCAGAAAATCAGAGAAAGGAAAAGACATCTTACGACAGAGGTGCATGGAGTCAATGGCAACACTGTGCCCTTTCTGGTCCATCAGTCATCCAAATACCAAACACACAGGAAACTGAAGAATGTCATCCTATTAATTTGGAGGCAAATGCTCGAATGGGGACTCTTGAGATATACCCTCATCATTCCAGCCATGGTGCTTCTGCTGGAGACCCAAGGTGAATACTAAAGGCATTTCATTGACTTAGTATCACAAGAGTGTTTTCCACACAGAGGGAATTGCTCTCCAGCCAGACACACCTTTTCTCCAGGTGTTTCCACCCTCAAAGCAGCTCTCATTCACCACTGAATTGTGTCCTGAATTTTCAGTGCAATGGGTCACCTTTGGATAGCTGGGACACTGATCCTCTCTCTTTCTTAAGCAACATAAGCCACTATGAGTGTGAGGTTGACCATATTCTCTCTGCAAACTTAGATCAGTGACTTGTTATTTAATTGCTTTTCTGGGCAACTTGTTCTCCTGTGTCAACATTTTATGCTGCTGAAGGAGCCAGAGATGTTCCTTTGCAGCCATAACAAACGTTTTACACATGTTAAATCATTAAACAAAGGAAGAATACAAGCTTTTTACAAAATTCCCCTGGGAATTTATTTACATTCTTAGAGCAGAAGTTAAAATAGTCAATGATATTAAAGTTTATATTAATATGAGTATTATTTTGCTCTGAAAAAGCAATGTCTAGGTAAATACAAAGTAAAACTAAAGAAAGCACAACAGGATTTAAAACTCTTCCCTGTACAAAACTTGTAATTCAGGCACAGTTTCTACACAGAGATATTTAGCAGCTTCAGTTTGTCATGATGATCCACAAAACAGTGTTTGCACCTTTACCCACACTCTGCCATCTCCTCGATTCCAAATAGGGCACAGGAGCATGGCAGCCCCACTAAACTTCAATTTTAAGACCAAGTTACTACTAATTTTTCTAAACTATGGCACAGCTCCCCCTTCAACTGATACTGTTTAAATCTTCCTGCTCCATCTTGCACCACAGCACAGCTCTTGCCTCTGTTTCAGGGCATACTGATTTGATTTGCAACTCAAGGAAAGAGAACGACAACTCTGATTTATATGCTCTTACTGCACATGCATGTAGGTATAAGCAATCATTTGGGGCTCATTAAGGCTCATTCATTTTAACTTACAGGCTCATGCCACATACTTCTGCAGCACTTTAAAGACAAAGCTGATGTCACTCGCATGCCTGGGGCTCAGAAGCTAGGATGGCAGCAAATAATGCCATGAATAAGGTGTGACTGCATTAAAGTCGACTGTTTTTAAAGTTCTCACATAGATTTAATCCATCTTTCATTCTGGCTTTTCAGTATACCCCTTGTACAAACCTACAGTCCCTCAGAATCACTCCTACATGAGTGAGTGAGCCATCTAAACAAGTCTGTAGTGGCATCAGGGAGTCTCAGTTAAGACAAAATAACTTCTACCACTTCACCTATCACCTCTGATGAGGGCACTGAGTGCTTGTAAATCTCTTCTCAGTGGGCTTTCTCATTTGTCTTATATTTAATTCTCTTTGTGAAACTTTCCCCACCCTCTAAAGGTAACCAAGATTCATCTTGTTCATCTGTTCTTTGCACCTCATTGCAGCAATTGATGCTTGAGATAAGATAGCTGGATAATGATTACAAATAGCTTCCAAGAGCCTTTCTGGTGTTAAAATAACTTATTTTAAGGTACTTTCGTTTCTGCCTGCTGGGTTTAAAAACTTCCCGTGGCACACATAACATGTAGGACTGCAAATTCTCCTTGCATAGCTTCCCGAGCAGCTTTTTAAAGCATCAGTGCCGTTGCAAATCTTTATCAAGAACATTAGGAATTGTTAAAATGATGCAGGAACAGACAGCTACATCACCTGCTGCAGGTATAAACATCCCCTGCACGACTAAACTGTGACTAGGGGGTAGGTTTGGCACATACTGAACAACTGTTAATTAAAATCCTGACAAATATTTTGTGCTTCTTCAAATTTTATCTTGTAGCAACTTGCTGCTCATTTGCTTTGGGGATATAAAAAGTCTTTGGGAATCTGACTGCTTGAAACAATATAGAACCACAAGCTATGCATGGAAAATATTTGATTGCTTTAAGAGCTTTTCACTGCACTAGAAGCCTATTCATCACATCTAAAAGGCTCTCTAATCCTCACAATCTAGGACAGGGGGATCTGAGTTCCCTCATATGCCCAGGGAAAGGTTCTAATCCTTCTCTGGAGCTTTGGATATTACAGATGAGAGACTGAAGAGAAAAAAACTTGCAGAATGAGAGGCTCACCTTAGATTTGAAGAGCCAACCTGTTTATAACAAAGACTCCTTGGCCTTTTCTCTTGTGGTTAAATTGCCATATTCAACTTTTTATTTCCACATATGTTCTCTTGCCTAAGGAACCTCAATATCATGTTCATTCTGTTTCTTCCTGCATGTCCCTCCTTTCTTTAGTCCTTTTTCTGTAAAACCAGAGTCTACCAAAATCATATCACTGAGAAAGTGCATCTCTACTGAACAGCACGTGTTCTGGGGTCAAGATTTAAATATTTGGAGTTTCCACAAAATCATTTAGTTGTTTCCAGGAAGAGGGTAATATCAACATTTTGGCCATACTTTAAAAAATAAATAAATCAAAAATTAAAAACCCCAAAGCCTTCATGTTTGAGAAAAGGACTTTGCAGCTGATACAAAGGGTCACTCTTTTTCTAGGGATGTGGCCTTTGCTTGCTTTTTTTTTTAATACAGAGTAACCCCCTTGTTCTCGTTTGGCTGACTTAAGAATGTAAGAGTGCTTGGTTAGCACAGCTAAGTCCAAAGCTGTTAGTTTGGAACAGATATTTTCTGAGCGTGCTGGGATCAGCAGCACTTCCTCTGCAATTGCTCTTTCCAGTGCAGCAGGAGAGGACAAGGAAGCCAGTGGAAAAAACAGCTTGAGATTAAGAAATGGGCATGAGAGATGCTGAGCCAGACTTAGGGAAAAAAGTTGAACAACAGAGCGTGGGAGGGAAAGTGAAGAACAAACGTGTCTGGAATCTGAAGGACTTAACAAATTTTAAATAGAGGACATTTCAAAACGGGAAGGTGTAAGAAACATTGTCCAAAGATTTTGTGCTGGAGTGAAAAAATATTTGCTACTGCTATGTTTTCCAATAAGAAGATTTCATCAAAATTGATCCAGTTTTCTGAGACACTTTGATGTTCCTGGATTCACAAAAAAAACCTGCTTCAGCTAAAAGTTGGTGTGATGCACTAACTACGCTTTCATTATTTGAGGAGCCATATGTACTGCCCCAAAGAGCTAGGTGTTTTTTTCTTTTCTGATTCTTCCCCTTTGGCTGTGTAAAGATTTCAACATCTAATACATAATGAAACTCCCCTTTCATATCAACAAGTATTCATTAAGGTGAGGCTCCAATACTACATGCCTTATCTGAACCTACAGTAATTACTATAGCAGTCTGCTGGTCTTCACTTATCTTGTTTGCTAACATATCTATTGATAGCACAACAAACAACAGTCAACCTTCCTAATGAACACAATCAATCACAGTACACACACGCCACAACCAAGGCCAAAATGTTAAGACATCCTGCAGCCCTGCAGAAAAGAAGCCTCCAACAGTGGCAAAGCAGAAATATTGGAGGAAAACACCAAAGCAAAACAAATATCAAACTGAAACCAACAACTGTGGATTATTTTGCAAAATAAAAGGGCTGCTGTCTTTGTGACAGCTTACTGAGCCATGTGCTTAAGGCAGAAGGCCAGGATGAAAGTGGAACAGGGAAATTGAGCTTTCTAATGCTGTGTGCAGGAAGCGTCCTTCTCTGAGCACAGGAAACACCTTTCATTTCTTCATGTCATTTTCGTGTTCAACAGCTGAAGACATATTATTGAAACATCTGAATTCATCTGACCAGAAAATTGTGCCATGGAAGAAAGCTGTGAGGGTATATACAAGGCAGTGCTCTCTCCTTGCTTATCCAAATCCTGTATTTCTTTCCAAAGTGTCTTTCTTTACTAGTCTCTGTCAGAGGTTGAACACCCGAGATACTGAAACCCTTGTCTTGACCCAAGTATAGCTCTTAGGTTCTTCCATGTCATTGATGAGATAAACAGGGATTGAATTTAAACACGTTGGCTGAAATCTCATCCTGATGCAAAGAACGAGCAGGAAGCCTGTGCTCCACTCTGTTTCTCAGAAGAGGCATTAAGTGGAGGTTAAGCAGGGCAGCGGCATCATGTCGGCCCTCTGCTTCAACCTACTTTTCATTTCAAGGGAAGGGGAAAGGGAAAGGGAAGAATCTACTTCTCTCACAGTCACAACCTGCAGACTCCTCGGAGGTGAGGGAATGACTGGCTTGTGAGGTTGCCCAGACATCTGGACCAATTAATTATACAGCACGTTGCAGAGCCCAATTCATTTCCTGCCCTGTTGATCCAAATTCTCAACGTCATTCTGCAAACTACCTGACACTTCAAAGCTCAGAGTACTTCCTCCTCTCCTTAAGTGTCCTCAATTAAGTGTTGTTAATCAGGTTTATAAACACAGCCGTGTAGCCCAATGCATTTCCCATCGTGCTGTTATTGGTAGCCCACTTAAGCAGCTTCTCCCCTTTCCACACAAAGCATTGCTGCTGGCTGTGGGTGTAGACCTGCATGCCTGGCTGCAATATATCTGCCAGAGCACGTGGGACCACGTGGACCTGGGCATGGGGGTGGGTTTGTTGGTAGCCAGACTTGCTTCCATCCCTTGTCTGCAGAAAGTCACTTTATGAAACTGCCAAATGTCTGGAGACAATAAGGATGTAGCTGCAAGACTTAAGCTGAATCACATAGAGGCAGGAGGATTTTGAGCTTTTTGGAGATGAAAAGCATGCCAAGTACTGGGCTTTATGTCACCATGATCATAATACGAAATTGTCTATTGACTCTGTGTTCTGCTCCATAAAATATTAATGTATTATAGAAGGAGGGAATGAGACTGCTGTCTTTGTGGACACGGATAGGCAGAGTGAAGTACTAGTATGTAGGCTGAAGCTTAGGGCATTATTCCATCCCTGCATTTACCAAAATGAGATAGCATCAATTAATTTTAAAAGCTTACCATACACATTTAATTTAGTCAGTCCTAAAACATTAAATATAATTAAACAGTGAAAAACATATTAACAGCTTGAGACTCACAAGGAAGTTCCAAGCAAAGGCTGAAATTTTCAGCTGTCACTTCAAACTTTATGCCATTCAGTAACAACAATGAAAAATTCTGACATTTAGGCACAAGTTTCTAGTAGTTTCTTTTCTAATTAAATCGCTTTTATGGGTTTTGCCAACAACTTAACTTCATTTTGAAAAAGCTTTTAACATTCACATCGCTGGAATTCCAGAAGAGGAAAAAATATAGCATGTGTATGTATATATACTTGCTTACTCATAAATGTGTAGAATAAAAATGTAAAACACATAGAAAAACTACATGAGTTTATACACAGAATGCATATGTACATTTGCACATAGGTACATTCTGCATTTTCATTGTACAGTTTCTTTTGGAAAGGACACCTATGAATGATGGGCAGATACAATTAGGTTTTGCTTACTTTTACAGCACATATTTCTAAAGATTGTGGCCAGTTTTAATAGCGTAAGTATTATTGTAAGACCTAGGTATCCCAGCCAAGGTCAGTAGCACTGGGCTAACAGAACTACACAGAAGGGATTTTTTCCCTCAGAAAAGGTGTTTATTGCACCTAGGCCTGTGCTGGTGTGACCTGAGTTTGATTCTTCCATCCCCAATCCAGCACTATCATCCTCACCTATGTGGGTCTCTGGAGGACAATAACAGCCCAGTACATTTACTGGATAACCAATGGTCTCTTCTGCCTTAAAAATTTCCTGTGCCAGTAAAGTAGAAGGCATTATTGTTGGTTGTGTTGGTGCCTAGAAGCCTGAGCCAGAGATGAGTCCCGCTGTGCCAGGACTGACCTATGCAATGACATCGTATCCAAACTCTGAAGATTTTATAACCTATGTACATGTTTTTGATATCAACTGCCCTATAAGGTCAAAACAGTTTGATGGAAACCCAGCCCATTTAATGTGATTTCCTCAAGCCAGTGAAAATGCATGGGGAGCAGCAGGGAAGCAGAAGCCAATTTTGCAACAGGAAACACAAGTTGTGCTCTGCATCCCAAATTAACATCAGTTGCAAACACTTTTGACTATGCATTATTTTTTTACAAGAAAACTTGTAAAATCCATCTTTGCTTAATTTGTCCTAAATCAGGAAGATTCATGAACTCAGTACACATCTCTCTCTTATCAAACACCTTAGCTTCACTTGGGTCCCCATCTACAAAAAAACCCACTTATTCCCTGGTACACTGCTCCAAAATAAATATTACTGAGTAATTACTGAGGGAGTCATAAAAGGGAATTGGCATCCTAGCGACAGAATATTTGCACTCCTTACAGATTTGCGACTTTAATATTGAAGAGATACATCTTGCCTTATAAAATACTCCCCAGGCTGCTTGTTTCCTTCAGCTGAAGACTGAGCAAACGTATCATGGTTTGAAGAGCAATCATAAGACAGCACAAAGTAGCATCCCATTTCCAAACAGCATCACTGGCCAAGCAAACAGCAGAGGAGGATTTACAAGGACACATGTCTGAAAGCTTGCTGTTGAAATGTGTCGGCAAATCATCCACATGCTTAACTAGATTTGGCAGCAACATCAAGATTCAAGCTATATTTTATTATACAGGTTCACAACTTAAACCTACAGGCATGGCAATACACTAAAAATTATCATGACTGTGAATTGCTGGGAAATCAATCTACATTTATCAAGGGAATCAATGCAGAGATTTTCATACCTTGATCAAGAAGGGAAATTTATGATTCTTTCTGTGAGAAACCATTAGAAGAAAATCCCTGCCTACTGAAACAGGTACATGAAAGAGAACTACTTTTTATTAGGAGGTGTCTGTCATCCTCTAAGCACTCATATGTCTGTGGCAACTTAAACATAAGATGAGCCAAAACATTACATCAGTATTAAGACCAGTTCAGCATGTTCTGGATTAAAACATAACAAACTGGAAATACACTCTGAATCAGCTAAGCTCCCTACCACTCTATAATAAACTCTTCTTAGCCACCATCCTTTCTAAAACCCTGATTAAGTATAAATTCCCCTTGCAGTGTTAGATACATCAAAAAAGATCAGACTATTTTGGCCCAGCTGGAGTCCTAACATGTGGACTCTCCATAGGGAGTTTAAATTTTGAGTACCTTGCTTGGAAAGCACCACTCATTCTCACACCCCATCGCTGATCTCCAGTCCAGTAGATTCACTTAGGGAGAGTCTCTGACAGCTCCCAAAGCTCTAAGAACTTTATAGGCCAATAACCAACAACTTAAACTCTTCTTAAAAATTAATAGGCAGCCTGGGGACAGACAACAGTGCAACAGTGTAGTGTGTTCAGGGTATGAAGCACATCTCAACAACCATCTGACTGTATTACCCAGCAGACACTCACTCCAAAGCCTACTAGCTACTAAAAACCTCTTTCTGACTTTCCAGGGCCTTGGATCATGTCCCTAAATATGGATTCACAGGAAAGCATCTAGAGGACATGTGTGGGTTCAGGCTAGGCACAAATGGAAAGATGGCAGTATTATTGTCAAAGAGAGATTAAACAGAAAACCAAGTCTCTCCAGATCTTACATTAAAAAGTAACAAAGTTTTTCCAAAAAGACACTGCCAAACCACATCAAATCCACTGATCAATTATATTGAACAGAGCTTCTATTAATATACAAATGAAAGCCTCCACATCGTATGTTATATCTAATTATATGTAACCTTGAAAGGAAACGCACATGTTCGTACTCCTTTGAGCACCTTTTCTTCACACCCAGTTAATGATATCACCTTAAATCAGAAGAATTTCTCATCTTACTGTTCTTCTGTAACTAGCTAAACAAGAGCCTTTACTGTTTGAAGTAACCAGGGAGAAAAACTCTACAGCAAAGGCTGCTTAAGCTACTATGATTTTGACAAGGAGATCTGTTCTGCTGTCCACCAGGAAGGCAGAGGCCATGCCCAGCAGCACCCTTTGGCACTCTGCACCCCTTGCACAGGACACAAGGCAGCCTGCTCCCCGCAAACCAGTACAAGACGTGCTGCCTCAGTGGGCCAGCAAGTCTGGGAGCAGTCTGTCTGACTCACTCCACTGTGGGAAGGCTTATTTCATTTTTTTCCCCCACAATGGAGCTACGCAGGGACCTGCAATCTACACCACTTGTGATGATCTCATGGGTGGTACTCAAGGATGTCTAGATACATCACCTTCTGAGAAGCAGATGGTGCTGCTCGCTGTGCCAACAAGAGCAGTACAGAAGAGCAGGTGATTATGGTAAAAGGAAAGTCCTGTGCTGTTGATTGAGACTGGGCAGATGCAGTCTGCATACAGTAGTCCTTAATAACTCTAATTTTGGGTGATTTAGTGAATTTTTAATGCATTCCTTTTAGGAGTCTCCTCAAGAAATTCAGCACCTCTCAAAATAAATACACAGATTGTGCTAATACTGATGGTCTGCTTTCGCCTACTACAACTATCATAAAATTTTAAAATTGTGCTAAACTGACTTAAGTACCACATGCATGCAGTAGAAAAGAGTATTACAGACTGAAAAGAAGAATAAGGTCTTCATTTTTTCTTAAGCTAGCTGTAACAACCTGCTGATAGCTATTCAAAAGAACCAGGAGGCAATCATGTTAGACTTTGTAAAATGTTTGGAGCTCAGTTGTGTCTGTGCATGAATTGCAGACTTAATTTGTGTAAATGGGCATAAAACCTACACATCTGGCTATTTTGAATTATTATGTAAAATTATTTGGAGATTGTCAAGCTTCTTCAAAGCTTGTATTCACCATCTTATCTTCATTTTACAAGCTTCGATCATATTTGATTATAAAGCAAATACCATTGAAGAAAAAAAAGATTTAAAACTCAAATTGAATTAGAAGGACTTATCCACAATTATTTTCTTTCATTTAAAATGTAAATTTTGATACCAGTTATCAGAATAAAAGATGATTCATGCTGCTCATGATTCATACTGACTTGTAGGATGCATTTAATAAGAAATGACAAGAACTCACATTCTGTACAGCTGGATAGGCTCCTCTCAGGCCACACGACCACAATTTTAATCCAAACTTTACAATTTTCCTTCCATTTCCTAAGTTTTCAGACCTCCCGGGTCACACTGGACCAAGCATCTTTTGTGCTAAGTGCATTAGTGTGTCTCCTGTGTGGTGTTACTCTGTACTCTTCAGTCTCTCATAGGTGGGCAAGGGCACAAGGAGTGTAGTGTCCATACGAGCGTGCATTATCCACCAGAGCTCATTATTAATTCAATTGGGTTATATTCTTGCAAATAAAGCTTGAGAGTAGAATCACTGCTGTAAAATCCATCAAAGCTGCTTGCACTTACTGTCAGGCTGAAGCTTGTCCATTATTTTGGAAGTAAATGCATTTTGGTTGAACTTTTCACTGTTACCAGAGCTCTGCCTTCCTGTCTCCCACATCAAACCAAATTAACTTTCAATCAACATCTCTCAAAGAACACATGACTGAGCTGATTAAAATTCAGATAGAGTCTGAACTCTGATATCAACATCATAGATCAATAATATCCAGACAGAAATGGATTACAGATAAATGAATATATATGTATTATTCCCTCTTTTCCTTCATTTTCTATTATACCTTTTTATATCAGCCATTTTTTTTTCTGCCTGCACTTGTCTCTTCTGAATGACATCTGAAAAGATCCACACTCCCATGTAAAACTGTATTCACCATATACAGACAGCACTATTATTTGTATTACAGTGCAAAGCAAAATGCAGGACTAATGGTGGCAAAAAGTGTACAGTGTTTCTCAGAGGTCTTCCAGTCCAACAGAGAAGAATGGTCAGTGGAAGAAAAGCTGTCCTCTTACACTCCTTTACGTGTGGAAAATAGATGGAAGAGTCAAAACAAAAGAAAAAGCAGTCTTGAAACAAACAAATCACTAAAAAATAAATTATAAACTGTAGCAGAGCTTGTGCTTGATAAGTCACTGGATAAAAACCAAAATCCATCCTTGGAACATGGCTATTCCTGCTAAGCGACGTTTCAATATTTCCCTAAATCACTCTGGCAAAGTCATGAGGGAAGACATTGGCAGAGCCACAATTTAACTTGTGCCCTACGGGGTATTGAGATGGATGCAACCTCCAGGGGTTGGTATGAGCTTGGACAAGTTCACCTATGCAGAACACACCAGCTGAAGGGAGCAGGAAAAACACAGCAAAGACCCAGCATTAGGGCAGTTGCTAACCACAGCCAGTTCCACTCTGTGAAGGAATACCAACCAGATGTTTGCAGTGAGCTTTTCTTTCTCTTTCTCATAAAGCTCAGATCTGACCTGGTCTTTTACGAGCTCAGTATAACATCACCCAACACCACACAGGAGTGAGTATGGAACACAACCTGCCTTTCCTTTCTTATTTCATACATCATTTTAAACTCACTGCAGTAAGCCCACAAAGCCAGCAGAGGCTTTAAAAAGCTAATGAGAAGGATGTAAGAAAAATGTATTACTGTTTGTTTCAGAGAGTCCTGCAATGTTTGTGGTTATACACCCTGAGCACTATGTCAGTTCCACACTGTGGGGTTTTATTGCAGGACTCTGGCAAGCAAACCCATGTACTCCTAATGACCAGATCTTTGTGTAATTACTTAATGCTGCTTTTGATAATAATTATGCCTGAATAAGAGGCTTAGGCTTGGCTCTAGCTTTAGTTTTTCAGCACTAGCTAGGATGAATCCAAACCAAAAGTTATTAATACATTTTGAGTTTCAAATAAATCTTTGCACATTGCCTAGATCCTGGTCTCCTGGCTTTGCTGTTTCTGGCTTCATCAAATCAAGAACAGATCCACAGAAACCTTAAGAATGACACAGGAATGATAACCAAAGGTGTAATAGCCTTCCAAAAGACACTGTCCCTTCAGAACTGGGTGAAGGTACAAAACTGGGAAACAACTTTCATTTGTCTAAATCTATGTGCCTGTGGTCATAATCTACCACTGATGCAAATCAGTCCTAATGAGAAAAGTCTGTATTATCCATTGATTCAGTCAACCCAATAACAACTCTGATTGACATAGACACTGGTAGTACTGAGTTTTGGTCACCACGGATAAGTGTTCTCTACCATACACTACACTTCCAGTTCCTTTACTATTCAGAGCTCGCTGTTCAATTACTCTGGAATCAGGAAGATTCCATTTTGATATATCCAGTAATTTCCCTTAATGATTTAAATAACATTCATACTGTACCTTATCTACAAACAAAATTTTTTCTTAGAGAAATATATAACATTCATTATATCTTTCACTACAGAAGTGTTGGTTTTTTTCAATTAATCTGTGGAAAGCTTGGTTAAGGTAAGCATGCAGTAACCAGGAGAGCATACATCATATTTGCCAGAAGATTTATGACCTTTATTTCAAAATATTAAACCACATTTAATTCCTTGTCTTCCAGACAGTGAACAAACTTCAGGGTAAAAATGAATCAGTGCAGAATAAATAAATTCATGTCTTGTAAATACAGTGTGATTACTCTGCAATCTCTTTGATGACAATACGCAACTAAAGATGCAGAAATCCTCTGTTTGTAACTAACACACCAATTACATTAATATAAACAATATATTGCACCTAAAATAGCTAAATCTGAAGTCTACTATTTAGCCAAAAACAGAACTTCTAGCACCTCCAAATATTACCATCTTCCATTGCCAGGAAAAAAAACAAGATCCACAAATACCTGAAGAAGAGCCTGCTTTCAGAGACCTCCACGTACACGCTTGTTCTTTGGGGTGCAGGCAATTAATTTCTACTGCTTTGTTTTTTATTGTGAAGTGTTTATTCCTCTTCTCTTTCCATCAAAACTGAACAATCTGGTGTTCCTGCTCTTCCTGATTTTAATGAAAGAAGCCTTTGCACTTTGTGTCACATCTCACTGATGCAGGTTTGATTCATACAGATAACAGCAGACATATTTTATATGAGTTTTCCAAATACAGCAAAATATTATTTCTCATTTGTAGAAGAATATATTAAAATAGGAACTTTGTAACAATGGTCAAACAGAATTAGAAGATGAAGAAGAACAGCTATTTAGTTTGCTGTAAAGTCCACTAAAATTAATTTCCAGATTCCTGGTGGTTTAAAGAGGCTTTGGATCTGGACCTGGCTGAGATGAAGATTATGATTTTATTGCCTCATGGTAACCAATGACTGATTCCTTCTATTGCTGACATTGAACAGATAATTGCCACTGCTCCCTTTTGTTTAAAAATACATATAATTTAGTTCAAATTCCTCCTACAGAAAGAGATAGCCCAAAAAAACACTTAAAAAATCAGAAATAATACAAATAAATGAATGCATATATTATATACACACACATGCACAAAGTACTGTGGGTTTTGGTTGGTTGGTTTGTTTGGTTTGTTTTTTTTTTTTTTTTTTTTTTCAATAGTAGTTTGAAAGGACTCAATTCATCACTACTAGTATCTAAGGTCCATTTTTTATATATATACCACAAATATATATGGAAGAGGCACAGGCATGATTCACACTATATATAGTGCCTGAACAGTCTCCTCATAAAGCTCACCAGCTCTCTACACCAGCAAGTTTGTCACCCCAGATAATGACAGTTGTAGGCATGGAAGATTTTCAATCAGACTTCATATGCTCTGTATCACGATCTGATGACACTTTTACTTGTAGGGCATGACCACACTAAATCATACACTATCTCAGCACATACATCTCATTGGGTGAAGCCTAACACAAAGCAGGGCTTTCTTCAGGTGACAGACATTTGATGAATAGACACACAAATGTTAAAGACCACATCTAAATGGTACGGCGCTGCTATTGCAAAAGAACCTGGGCTTCAGACCATTGCACATGCCCATGAAATCTCCCAGAAGGTTCTTCTCTGACTGTTTTGTACAGGGGCTCAGGGAGAAGCAGGGAGCTCTCCACTGAAAGGGCTGTGAGGGCCAAATCAAAATGAAGGAGATATACAGAAATGTACCTGGCATTAGAAGTGTCCAAATGTCCAGGAGGGACCTCTGACTCCAAGTTAGTTTGGGAGCCTCTCTTCTTTCTCACATCTCTTTAGCTGGGCCAGACTAACTGATTTTCCAATCACAGATACCCTAGAGATATCATGGAAGCAGAAGATACTTATTTTGGAGCCGTAGTCTTGTTTGCCTCAGATGGGAGAAGAAAATTCTTCCCTGCCTGCCAGCTTATCCCTACTCCCCCAGCTATGTTCCTCCAAGAGATGTGAATGCAGGCACCACCAGCCTCCCTCTTTTTGACAAAGGAGGACAGATATCTGTGCTCAGGACTCCTCTCTGCATGAGGAGTCACATTACATGATCTGGACCAGGACTCTTCATGGACAGAATATGTTGGGCTTTTATTTTTTGTGCTGTGCTAACAAGCTGGTGCTGAGGAAATGTTTTCTTCAGGAAATGTTTTATCTCCACCATCTCCAGCTACCACAAGGTAGGATGGTTGTTATGGCAAGTACTTTTCATTGAATGCAGATCATGTCTTGGACAGATGCACCGGGATAATCTTTTTTTTCCTTTTCTGCAACCTGTTTTCTTTGTTTTCTAATTTTGCTTATTTAAGCAAGGTACAGACATAAGATTTGTCTATTAAATCCAACATTCTTTCCCCTCAACCTTCACCTCACCAGTGACTTGTCATTTTGACCCAGTGCAAGTCATTTTATAAACCTATCTCAGAACCAAAAGGAGATACAGGATTCAGTGATTTTTTTCATATGTATAAAGAATTTATGATCTTATAACACATGCATAAGTTCACCGAAAAAAAATCCCTCTCTTTGATTTCCTCAACCAAAATGCACTAAAACCTGAATATATTTAACTTTCTTCTGTGGTCTTTGCATAACTTTTCTTCCATGCTCATATGCATGAAACTAAGGCTTCATTTGCATATGACTGTTTTGCAGGACTACAGTCTACTTCATAATGTGTATTCTTCCTTTTCTATGCTGTATCTTCCATTTTCATTATGCCACAATTTATACACTGAAATATGCCAAGCGTTTTCACATGAAATATGTTTCTCATTTTAATCAGTTTAGCATCAAAGGTTTTAGGCTGGTTACTGTGTAGGGTGTTTATTAATATGTCTGTGATGCCTTCTCTCATTAGTGTTTAATGGAATTTCAAGCAATACCAGCAGCTAGTAGATAATTTATTTTTTAAGCACATTCTTATCAATGTATTAAACAATCAGAGTCTCTATTGTTTCTGAATAATCTGGAGTGCTTGTTTCATGTCTGGATTAGAAAGCTGGTACACTCTGAGTCCCAGTTGCACAGGAACACTTACTTGAATTTAGTCTGACTGAAAAAGCAGCAGCCTAACAGCCCTTGAGATTTGGATTCTTCAATATTCCCTTTGTAAAAAAACACGACCAAAGCAAATGCCACAGAGTCCTGGTCCAGCTAATCCATTTACTGGCAAAAAAAGACCCTGCCACAGCCTTAGCTAATGCACAGGACCTCTGTGTGCTGGATCCCTGCTCCAGCAAGGCAGGCTCAAACTGACACCACTCATTACCTCCTCTGATGCCTATGGCTCTTGCCTTTCTCCTCATACCCAGGAGGCCTATTTTGCAAATATTCTCCAACTGAGAATGTAGCAACATCTACTAATTAGTGACCTTTGCCACATTTGAACCTAAGATACTGAGTTTAGACAGACAAGAGTTTCAGCACCCTGAAAATAATGTCAATAATTTAAAAAGAAAGCAAGTATTCCCATCACTAAAGACATATGTTAAAAATCATCTTGTTTTCAAAAAAGTTTTTTAAAGGATACAATAATAGCCAAATATTCTTTTTTTTTGATGCTTTGAGTGTTTAAATCATGCATTTTAAAAAACTGGCCTATTTAGTACTAGAATGAATTGTGAGGGCATATTTTTTTCTCACAGAGAAAGTTTTAAAATCTAATAGTAATCTCTACAGGGAAAGCAAAAATAAAGGTTTTCTATTTTTTAGAAGAGTGAATAAAATCCACAGGAGGGGTTTTCCATGGACACAGCCTGCCTGCAGTAATCACGAGGCGTGGTTTGGCATACAAAACAGTAATTCCAGTGCTGGATGGAGGCAAAACATTGCTATGCAAACAAATCTGAGGTTATTTTTGTTTTCATTCCTCTGACATTGTCTTCTCTCAAGCCTATATGAATAAAGAACTGTATCAACTTGATCACAGTGCCATGAAATCACATTTACATTCTCATTCTCGGCTCATGTTCTTGTTTCACTTGGTTTAACGTGCCAGACGAGAGTCAGAAACTGCAGCCATAGGAAAATGGCTTAGCCACACGTGTATGAAAGACAGACTCAACAACCATTAAACTAGGTCTCATGACTTTGTCAATTATCTCTGTACTGCTAAAGTTCTGCTAAAGAAGAGAGCTCAGCATTTTAAATGGAAGCTTGATTCTCCCCTCCTGGTCCAGAAAGGGCACCGTGCACACCAGGGAGGTTACAGCTTTCCAGACCTGATACTTCACGTGCCACGGATATTTCCAGTGCTCTTTAGCCTCTGCTTTCCACTTTGTCCCTTCTGCCCTTCTCTGTGAAGGGATCCTCTTGCTTTCCCCTACCAGTACACAATCTTGCATGGGCATCAGAGATGCTTTCCCCTGGGTTAAATGTTTTTTCCTTCCTGTGATACCAGAAATAGAAAACAGGGCTGTAAAGGCAGTTTCCAGGTGGGCTAACTCCTCTGTTCCCTGTAGACAGCCTAGATGCAGTGCCACTCAGGTGAAAAAAAGATGAAAGGCCTTCTGTCTTTGGAAACTTTCAAGTCAATACAGAAATCATGCTGGCCCTCACAGAGCTGGTCCCTCTGCACTACATAGGGACACCAGCTCCTATTGGTGGGATGCTCTTTAAGGCAGAAATGGTGTGTAACAAGAAGACCCAGCACACTTCTCTACTTCAGAAAAAACAGCCAAACATTTACTGCAGTTGTTACAGGATCAAACACCTAAGCAAGGTTGAGTGGAGAGGAGGAATGTCAGTACAAGAAGAAATCCTATCGCTGGACTGTCTGACTAATTGTTTCTCAGGAAAGTTATTCTTTTCTATGACAACAAGCCAGGAAATGTTTAAAGCCTCTTTTAGAAAAATAACTGGAGGAGATTAACTAGCTTATTGCTTTCACTGTATTACACATTGAAATAACCAAAGATTTGTCTCATTTACAGAGACAAGCAGCCATTTTATACTGACTGCAATGAAAGTTGCTGCAGAAGAGATGTGCACATTATATTTTCCTCACATGATGGCAAATTCTTTACAAAACAGATGCAAATCATAGTTTTTTTTCTCATCAGAGAGTAATTTACAGGTGCTTTATCCAAGTTCAGACACTCCTGTCAAATGCATGATGATAAGAACCTGGCTCATCCCATGTTCTCTTGTGAAAAAATGTAGTTTTGTTCTCTCTCATTCCACAGTGTTGTGTCAGTGCAGAAAAGGTGTCCTTCAGCATGCAGTCCTTGAATTTTTCCTTCAAGGAAAACAGCAGCAGGAAAAACAATGAGGCTTGACACCCAAGGAGTACTCTTGAAAGGCTAACAAATACCAACTTGCATAATTAAAATTATCTTTCTGTCAAACATCAAGATAACATGAATACGAAATAACACACATTTATATGCTCAGTTAGAGGATTCAGCTTTCTTTAGAATACAGGCTGTTAAAAGTGGCAATGAAAAATTCAGCATAATGACAATGTATGTAAATTCTTGCTAATTGTATGAACTGTTGGGATCACACCCTATATAAACCCATTCTATATCTTCCAGGTTTGCTTGCAAGCTACAGCACTAAAACTGAAAAGATTACTGTACACATTTTCACAGGCAAGTTATTAATTGTTATGCATGGTGTTCTGCATTCTTCTACCCTACAAATGAGAACAGGAGTGAGTGGTTTTACCTGATTATACAGAACTCATCCTCCTGAAGGAGTGGTATTAGCATCAGAAAATACAAACTGATTTGCTTGTTATTGTTTCAAAACATACAATGCAAAAATATCAAGCATGTATCTAATAACATGCCAACATGATGAGGCTCCTAGCATGCCCAAATCTCAGAGGGCAATTTAGAAAGGCCACACTTCAGTGCTACCTAAGCCCAGCTGTGCACAGTCTGTCAGTGTCTGCACAGCTCCTTAAGCAAATCCCTCACTGGAGCTGCACACAAGTTCACCAGCCCAAGGATTAAGTTCATTGAAGAGGGGGATAAAGATACTGGAACAGACAAAGAAGGTGAAGAAGTCTGAGGAATGTGGAGGATGTGGGGGGAAATAGCAAAGTTTTGAAAAGAAACCAGAAGATTGTATTCCAGCCAAGACCAGGAGTGCATGTGGATGATTTGAATACTTCTATAACAGATGTGTTACTTCAGTACCTCAAGTTACAATCCTACACAAAATTTTAAAAGTTATCCCAACTATAACTGTATTTTTAGAGGGAAATGTGAACTTACGGGTGAAGAAAAGCGCCATAATTTCTGACATCTACTTAGAAATACTCTCTAGATTTACTTCTTTAGGAGCTCTTGATGAAACAACAGCAAAAGGAGGCCTTTTAATTCTCCCTTTGGTTTTCCTTACACACTCTGTCAGCAGCTGGGGTGGGTAGATTCTGCAAAGAGAGCTGAGAGCTGCAAGGCTTTCCTGAGGTTCATTTTGTACACAGGGGGTGAGTGTGCACGGGCCAATAATCACATCCAGTAGTCCTGCAGCAATCCTTCTTCAAGTGAAAGACCCCGGGCAACTTCCGATCGCATCGCCACTCAAGGAATAAATGCACACATGAAAGCAGTGAAGAAGATTATACAGCAGTCTCACATAAGCAATTTGGTATTTGATAATAATAATTTTTAAAAAATTCCTATAGCTCTATCTCTAGGGAGAAAAAATGCTAAATAATTAAAAATTCTCTTTTAAAATGAGATCACTGGATTAAGTTTAAAAATGTATGCGCCAGAAACCTTACAACTGACAAAAAATATCAGTGCTATTACCAGTCAGTGCAAGTAATGATGTCTTATCAAGAAAATTTTGACTCATGGACCAACAGTGTAGAAAAAAAAGAGGTTAATTCATCTCAAAGAGATTAATGTAATTTTTCAAGTTACCATTGCTGAGATTCAAAGCCAGTTTGGGAGAATAAATTATAAATGGTTGAATATAAAAAGATCCCAAATGAAAGGGAGAACGTGAATTATACAGCAAGGGATGTACTCTCATTATGATGTCATGAAATTTATGTGCACAAATTCCATTAGCATCAATAGGAGCTACACACAAATACCTGAAATGCAAATTACTTCAGATTTACCTACATAAACACGTGACAGGTAATCTATGAACAACTTTTGACTGTGAAACGTGGACACCAACAAAAACGTGATTTAAAAAACATAGAAGCCACATACACTCTTTTCTATAGGAAAAAGATTGGTCTGTGACTTATACATGTCCAGGAAATTTCTGAGACCTCCAGAGAAGACTCACCATATTCTCCCTTTGGTAGCACTAGTAAAATTCTCTCATTTTCTCCAAGCTCAACTTTGCTTTTAGGAGTCTGATATAAGGACTGCTACAACACAGGACTTAGCTCAAGAAATGGGATCTTTTTATGTCATATACAAGGCAAAAATTTGTCATAAGATCTCTGCAGAAAAATCTTTGCAACATCTCAACGTGTTTACAGTGGTTGGTGCATTTCCTGGATCAAGTTTCCACAGGATTATGTTTGATCACACAAAAACCAAGAACAGATTTGGAAATCCAGACCACAACTGGAAATTAGAACTTCCCAGTGGAAATAGAAGGAAACATGCTCCATGTCAGATCAGAACAAACCACAAAATTTCAAATTTTTCAGGTGAGCAAAATTTCTCAGTGATACAGTCTTGAGGGCAGGAAACGTTTCATTGACAGGATAATAAAAAGGGATAAGATATAAAAGGACAAGTGGAATGAGGTGAAATGTGATGACAAAGTTGAATCTACTAACTTACACATTTTTCCACCTATAATTTGGATGAAGTTTATGTATCCCTGAGAAACACTTAAATTGTATTTAATCTGTATTTTCTGACAGGACACTCTTGTGTCAAGAATTTCTACCCATGCTAGTCATTGCATTTTGAACATCCTGTGACAGTCATGGAAATGCTCCCTAAAGACAGTGTCAATTCCCTCAGAATGACAAAAAGAAGGCAGAAGATTCTTTCACTAGAATTAGACAAGCTGAATGCATTGCAAGCTTTCTGTGATTTCTGAATTTAAATTTTAACCCCAGAGATCCTTTTAAAACCTCTTATATTTCTAGGATTTTAAACCACACTACTTTTATGAACAGGGATAGAACTTTATAGGGCAGAAATATGGGATCCTCAATTGCTACCCTTCAATGTTTTATTTTTCATCAAAAGCTATTTCAAATTATATGTGATCATGACCAAAACATTTGAGTTGAGATTATTTCACCAGACAAGTACATTTAACTGCCTTTTGCCATGATCAATGTTGGCTCTATTTGATTTTGCCAGTAATTCATGATATTTCATGAATATGCATATACTTTTCTGTACAGGACGGCATTATTAAATTTGACTTTTCCCAAGAGCAGGGAAATGAATTGAATGAAAGGGGAATTAAGAAGAAGAACAGGTGAAAAATAAATGGATATGAAGAGAATCCTATCACTTAAGCTAGTTTGGCACACATATCCCCATCTCGCCCCAAGAATCACTCGCTGCCAGGTCCCTGGTTGCTGTTTACTCGGATGTCTCTTGGTTTTGCAAATGTCTTGATGAAAGCCTTTGCAGCCAACACTAATGTGCAGCAATTTATGACAGCAATATCATTCAATTCTACTGTGCTAAAATGCCTTGACCCTCAACGCTTTAAATGAATTTTGTTTTGCTTTCATCAGCTGAAGATCACCGTAAGTTTGCAGCTCACCGGATAGTAAAACACTGACTACGCACTTTGTTTCCTTCAGAGAGAAAGCATATCTGTCATTCATGTCATAGAGTAGTTGTCTCAAAAAACAAAACATTCTGTTCATGTAGGAAAACTGCCTGGAACCACAAAAGACTGATTTTTCTCCTAGAGCAACTCTGACACATTTTATGCTAGCATCTGCTTTGGTTTACACGCAGCATATGCATTAAGGACCTGGTATTCCACGTCCAAATCACGTTGAAGCATCTCTGAAGTAACGGATGGGGACCTCATCCATTAAAAATTAGGACAAAAACCTGTGAACAGCTGCTAATTCACTTCAAGTGAGGCAGTCATCCTCTGCCATGTTTAGGATTTCAGCCTGGACACCTGCCCCAAAGGAAAAAAAAGTTAAGGCTCCAGATTCTACTCCCAGGCAGAGCACCAGGCTGTGAAAGCACCCAGCACCCTCAGCCTGGCTTCCCTGGAAGCACTCAGCTATGCTCAGCCTCTGATCTGCGATTCTCAAACAGAGGAATATTTTCACTAGGAATGTCATTATCTAGGATTCAAATAAAACAGATCAATAAAAACATTCCCTGCCCCACAAACACCCAATCCTGAAATCTATAAAAGATAAACAAAATTGCTTTAACTTTTGGGTTTATGATATTGAAGTGAGTCACAGTTCATGCATTTCAGACACATAGAAGGGGAGAGCTCAGGGTACTGACAGCTTTCCAGAAAATGAATTGTACATTATGTGAATAAAGTAGGAAAGTAATACTTGAGGTACAACAACAACAACAACAAAAAAAACAACAAAAAAATTAAGCTGTCAAATAACTGTCAGAATACCACACCAAGAAAAGTACCCTACCCTGCACCCCTAGCTCTGGAGCTGGTGTGAGACAAAGAGCAATACCTAACACAAACATGTAGTCTTCTATTCAGGGAAGCCAATAAGCTTAACAGAAGGAAAGTGAGGAAGAAATGCCACATTTAAAAATCTAGTGGCTCACTTGGAAATATAACTCCCTGGTTTTCTTCTAAAATCTCCCTCATACATATGCAGTGCAATGAATTATATTGAAATGGATGAGCTCCTGTCATCTATTATTTGAAATGTGAGTTGAGGTTCACTTTAAATCATTCTTCTGCCAGAGAACAGATAAAAAAAGAAGACCCAATAGTTTCTACTCTGAAAGCCATTTCAACATAAATACATGTCTCCTGTTGACAATATATTGGATGAGCTTGTTTACAGATTCCTGTTCCTATGGTCTTAGATAGTCCCCAGCCTCTTAGCTTTATTCTCATCACAATATGTATTTTAGGTAGTCATGCATAGGAAAAAAAAAATTACTGTTTTAGAAATATTCGTACTCTTCCTCCCTGAATTAATAAAAGCTAAGAGAAAAGAGTGGATAGCACATGACAAGCTTGTGAGTGCAGAACTGTACTTCACAAGTGTCTTTGCTAAATCTTACTGCTGTACAGACTCCGACCTCGGCACTGCCTCTTTTTGTGGAATAACTGCAATCTCATTTCAGCTAATTCTTCATCCTTCCTCCCCTTGTACAGGACAGGTGATACCTCCCAAACTTGTACCCCGTGTCAATATTATCGTATTCCTTTCTCTGCCACTTCAAACCCAGGACCACAGTGATGGTCACCTGTGCAACAACCTTAAGAAACGGGTGTTTCCCTTTTACAAAGATATAAACAGTGGAAGACTTAGCAACTCAGAAATGTACTCGCTGGGCATCAATCCACATTTCCATACTAACGATAAATACCTGATGTGTCTGACTGATGGATGGCTCAGTCACTCACTGCTTCCTGGTTCTGGCACCACTATGACAAATAAATACAGATGTGCTGTGCATGGGCTCTGTATTTGTGCTGTTTGTTTGGGTTTTTGGAAAAGAAATACTCAGTCTTCTCATAGATATTATCTGATAAAATTAACTTCAAGTGATATCCCTGAATAAAACAAACAAATAACCAGCACCATTTTTTCTAGCAAAGCCAGAAAATGATCTTCTGTGCCAGCAATGAGGAGGAAGACAACCATCTACATTTCCTGCAACACTGCATGCACATTTTGGTAAGAAACAATGGAAAATATTTGCCTGCATTTTCAGATCCCAAGTACTGTATTAAAATTACAAGCTATATACTATATATCAAAGATCAGTGAGCGAAGCAATGGTTTTATATTAAACTATTAGAACAAGGATTAGTATTTTGCATGGTGGAACATGAACAACTACAGCAAATTAATAGATTGTGTTTCCATCTACATTTGAAGATTATATACACATGTACAGATAGATGGATACACACACAGATAGTAATTATAAAATTAAACAAACTTTATCTACTGCACTCTGGGCTAAGTTACCATTTGACTTGAGGAACCAAACAACTTATTGTAAGTCCAATACGCTTTGGAAGAACTTGGTCACTGGGAATTTTGATGCACACTGTTGTGCAGCATGTAAATTGTGAGGTTTGAAAAAAGGTTTAAAAGGATCCCTAAATTCAGGGAAGAATTTAACATATAAATATTTGGAATGAAGTCATG
The DNA here is from genome assembly GCF_000691845.1 of Merops nubicus. NCBI lineage: Eukaryota > Metazoa > Chordata > Aves > Coraciiformes > Meropidae > Merops > Merops nubicus. The sequence goes on along the minus strand of NW_008592897.1, from coordinate 299,119 downwards.
CCTCTAAACGTTGTATTTCTGTGAAAACAGCTCCACAGGGTGCTAGCCATGGTGCAGGATGCTGCTTTCCAAGACTGTAAAACAAAGACTACTGCTATACCCAAAATCTTAGAAGGAAAAGATCATCTCAAGTAATTTTCTGAACACGTTTCCAGAGCTACTGCTTGAATCTGCAGTTCTCCTTCTAAATTTTGAGTTACTTGCAATTAGACGAGACATATTTCTGCCACACATTTGCTTTAAAACACTGAGTACGTTGGATTACAAATATGACTTGTTTCAACATATGTTAAACGTTCCATATCTCTTCTAAAGTAAAACAAACAGCTACAGTTAAAACAACATTCCTATTTTCTGTGCCAGGTTTTAATTACACAGATCTGGAACTCAGAGCATTGCCCAGTCCAGTAAACACTGTTAATAACAATGGGTCACGTATATCATTCTGCAATGCAATTTAAAACACCAGTATGTAAAATTTCAGTATGGTAATTAGTCACTCTGGGCTGTTTAACAGACCTCTTCTCAATATTGTTTTACTGATTCAAATCAACTCTAATTAACGACTGTAAAGCACTTGATCATGCAAGACATGAATGCCAGGGATTTTTCCTATGATACAATTTTAACAAATACTCCTACTATTCATCATTTATGAGTCATGAAAAGGTGTTTGATACTTCACACACAAAATGACAGATTTTCTGTCCTTGTGTGCTTCATAATGTATAGGAATATAAAAATAAGTGTATTGGTTTTCCTTTTATCAGCTTATCTTGACATAGTATCAGCTCAAAGGTTTGCTTCATCAGAACATGCCATGGGTCTAAGGAGAAACTTAAAACTCTTGATTTGAAATCAGCTGTGTTTTGATTCCAATACAGAGTCAGCCACTTGATACTTTAAAAGATGTTTAAAGGTTTTAAATAAACAATTTTTAAAAACTCAGCTAACTGCAGCAGAAAATATGATATTTGCTTTGGAGAATCATCTTTTATTTTTCCTAAGCCAGTAATTCTAGTATTTCTCGGAGGGGTTTTTTCTTCCTTTAGGTATGCAAATCAGATTTATACATATTACTAATTAGTATTATAATGAATATGCCTTTGGAAGAGATGCTGGCCTATTTGCTCATTAACTGGAGGTGAAGAAGCAGTTCTGTGATTTGCTCTCTTGATTCATCATGTTGCACTCTCAGCCACAAGCCTTCCTCTGTGCATGGTGCTGTCACAATTTAGGGCAAACCCAAAGCAGGACAAGGACATTCTGTGGAGTGCACAGCAGCAGGGTGAGCTTGGGGAGCAAATGCTATTCTAATGCTGGAGAGGGGCTGAACCCTACACTGCTGTGGTGAAGACTGGAGACATCCACTGTTGGGGTTTTAGAGTGTAGTACATCAAGAACTACTTAGAAAATTTCTTTTCACAGAACTCAGGCCACCTTTTGGGGTGTGACACACAGTTGCTTGTATAATTTATCTTCTACTGGTTTTCATAATTAGAGATTATAAAACTACCATTCTTATTTTGTACCCTTGTCAAAGGTCTTCCTTGTACAGTATATTTCGTTACAAGATATTCCCATAAACCAGAATCTTTACAGGCACTTCAGGTGAATGGTAAGCAGTCTGCTAAACAATGAAAACATTAAAAGACAAACACTAGAAGAAAATAAAGGACATGCATGGTGATAGTGGGCCAAAATCGAGAACAGAGCCATGGGGACAGCTTCAAGAAGATTAAGGAGTTTCTTATGACATGCTGTTAATTAAAATCACTCATTCATAATCCTGCATGTGCTTCAACAAACCAGGGTGGAAATGCTTTAGGATCACCAGCCATTTGGAAGCAGGAAGACCTACAATCTTGGAGAATGCAGTTCCACAGGACATGTACTATACTTAAACACATTAAAGGAAGAAAAACATAATAATAAAGATATCTAGGAGCTCTGGATTTGGTGGATTAATAAATGACAGGTTAGACTTAATTGACAAACACAATCTTAAAATAGTGTCATAACAGGTTGCACAAAGACTTGTACCACATGACTTTAAATAAAAGAGTGGAAATGAGCATCAAACATCCCTTGCACAAGGACCTAGCTCTAATATACAGCTTCAATTTTAGCTCATTCAGAGCCTACATCTTGCTGTCAACATCTAAGCACATTTCAGTCCAGAGCCAGTATCTGCTTGCTTCTGGGGCTGCCTTCAACTCCGACTCTGTGTTCAACCCAATCTTAATCCCTCTCCAGAATTCTCAGATCACCCCAACCCTAATTCTCTCCCAAAGTCCACTGCTACAAGACCTTTCCCATACAGCCACCCTTATACCATCTCTGAATAACCAAGAACCTGGTTTGCACTGTATATACCAGCACCTGCAGTTTAAGAACAATCCCCTGATGAGCTACAAATTGAGAAAAAAACCCCTCCTATAAAATTATTCCGGAAGAGAATAAATCTCAGACTCCATTACATCAGCTTTTACAGTCACTTGACGGGAAAGGTAGCCCTAGCTATGAATATTTTAGTGAGAAGAAGCCACATCTCATCAAAATATATGCACATAATTCTCTTCTATTACTGTTCTATAAAACAAAACTGTGTTTGTATGTTACCAGATAGGAGCATTAATACTCTGCTCTTTTACAAGTCTTCCCAAAGCACTTCAGCAAGGCCGGTGTTGTTGCATTCACACTCCCAATGCAGAGCACAAGGTCATTTGTACATGGCACAGCTAGGAGCAGAGTCAGATCCTCATTCTATCTTTCTTTAGCTACTGCACTCGACTGCCAACGCAAAGCATTCCTATCATACATACTGTGACACTAGGAATATAGATATAAAGTTCTCCTAGTAGTCATATTCCTTACCATTCATAACCTGGATGGAGCTGATCGTGAACAGGATGGAATTTTCTCTATCAATATTACTTTAGGAAACAACCTCTGCTCGTTAGTAACAGTACATTATCCTACCATTTCCCAGACCATCCATTAAGGAAACACAAACTCTCCAGCCCCACGCTGACACCACATACTGAGCTATTTGCTTGCCTTCAGGTGTTTGTTGAAGGGCTGTTCAGTATAATGAGAGCCAGCTACGCTTGCCATGAATTTCACAGCACTTTCCAAGAAAATCTATGGGGAAACTACTGGCTGAAGTTATGTGCAAAACACAGTTTTGGCTGCACTTGTGTGCATCGTGACTAGCAGACATCAGCATATTCAGGACCCACTCATGTAACACCCAACTGGTCTCAGCAGCAGAAAGAGGCAGGAATAAACAGTTTGGTTGATTCAGTATTGGGCAAGTAGTACTGGTCACTTAGCAACCTTCACTTCTTGGAGAGATACAGATGGTTAAACACCTGCAGCAGTCTTCAAACCAGGGACTAGATTTTTCTCTCATGCCATTTTAACACTTCAAAAGCTTCTTCCATTTTACACAGTTTATGATACATCCTCACAAGATGGAGCAGAGTCATCAATCAACTACTGCAAGCAAGGCTGGAGTAACCCATTCAGTCACAAGTGAATGAGTTAAAATGAATGTGAATATAATCTTGGGCAAAGAACATTTTCCTGGGCAAGGTTTTTGTTTTAACTTCCCGCTAGGTAAATATGTTGCCAGGAAATATCAATCTGCATGTGTTTTACTCACCTGACTCTCCTTTGTTACATTTGTTTGGCATGTTAGATTTTGATTATTAACAATCTATCAGCATAGACACCTGCATTATATCCACTGCTTTTCCCCCTCCTCTGCTAATTCCATACATGATATAAAAATCAGAGATTAACGACCTGCAAAGTGCAGTGCCTTACTGCACACTACTGGATGTGTTACACACTTTGTCATGTTTATCACCTAGCAGGGGCTGGCAGAGACTTCAGTCTAACGAGCAGCATATTAGCCTAGGTGAGCAGGGCTCCGTTCCTGCTCCTGCCACTGACCTGGTGCATAAATTTAGGAATGACACTTTGCTTCCCTCTGTCTTTGGGTGGATCCACAGCCTAAGGAGTGATGTGGCTGATGCACTGAGGACATGGATATTCTGACAAATGCTATTATGGTGACTGCACTACTACTCCCATTTTGCAAAGGGTGAACAAAGCTAACGATCTCACGCTTCTTCACAGAAGCACTAGATGTCCCTCTCAAAAATGATGGCAAAAATGAACAGACTGTGGGATTTTTCTTGACTCAGTACATCTGTGAGTCTGAAAGTTCGCAATAAGTTACAGAGAGATTAGATAATTGCAAGAATATCAATATCTAGGTTTGTAATGATAAATTTAAAACAAAAAACTCAGTCCTTAAATGCTTTAGAAGGCATATAAACTCCTGTGCTTCAGGGGAGATTTCTAGAGCTTTTCCTGTCTTTGAAGATGGGAAAAAAATTTTCTCCCTAGAGTTCCTTAGACTACAACTGCCTTTTGTTTGGGTTGCCTCTGAAGCCTGTGGTTTAAACCCTATCTGCAACAGCTTTGGACTACATAGACACTGCTCTGATCCAATACATTAACTACCATGTTTCTGTTCTGAAAATACTATCAATTCGATATAAAACTTTCTGCTTTCCCCCTTCATCGTATTTACCGCATGAATGACCCAGCATAAAAATTTAATCTCTCTTTTTCAAAAAGCTGAAGACAGCATCCCAGCCAGATACTGATCTACTCAGTCTCTTTTATCTCTCTAATGGTCAATGCTGACATGTACTTAAGGAGGCTGAGAAAACAATGACAAAATAAACACTGGCTAAAGAAAAATCATTTCAGCTGTCGACTGAGATAGTTCAGGATTTCTGCACATTACCAAGTCTGCTGTGACTAAAGTCTGTTATGATCTACCCAGATACAACAACTTCGGTTGGCTGTGTGGTTTATTGCAACTCTAAATGTCACTATTGATTCAGACACTCAGTGACATTTTTCTGCACGGACAGACATTATTTTAAGCACTGCTTTGGTGTTGTGGCTAATGTATTTGTGGGCAAGTTATTCATCAGACAACCATCTACTTGATCTTCAACCATTATATCAATTATAGCTCAACGTATATCTTCTTAAAGAAGGACACCTCTTTCATCAGGATTACAGGTTATATATTATCAGCATTATTAGGACACCAAGGTTTATGGGTGTTTTGGGTTTCTTTCCCTTAACAGTTTAATAAGCTGGGTTTTGGTATTTTAAGGTACTCTTCTGCATATGGTCACAAGGACGTGATGCAATACCTGAAGATGCATCACTGACTGCCTTATGGAAGCCATATTAGTAAAAAGAAAAAAGTTAAGATCTGCTTTTTGACACAGATTAAAAATCAGTTCTGGTTATGCTTATTCTTCCTATATAGTAAGGTTCAGACAGAGAATTCTGGGTGGTCTTAAACAAGGTATCACTTTCCTAGTGTACCTTGCTTAACCGGTGTCCTATATTTAAAAATTAATTATGGGCATTTCACATGGTAATGTTGTAACCAAACACCTTAGGAACCAAGAACATCATACTTTAATCATCTAAACTAGATGCATATTTACATAAGAGAACAGAAAAAAAGTTGAAGCTGATGGAAGAAGCTCCAAGACTTGACTTCACTAGCTGTATAAAAAAGATGTTTCTTCTTAAAGCACTTTTAAAAATTCTAAACTTTTATAAAGAAGTTATGCTGAACCATTTGTGATGACATAGTAAGAAGTCATTTATCATCCTGTATAGTTCTCTATACAGCCAGTACATGAAGGCATCTGTCAGGTTTGCACTTAGGACAGAAATAGACTTCATGGTTTAGATGCCAAATTATATTTGACATTTAATTTACCATCTATGAAGCTGTAATATTTCACCTAAGGAGAAAAAGAAGAAAACAGCAGGAAATGCCATTTGCCAAAGAGAAATGCCAACACTCCTTGCTCTCAATAATCAGGTAACTAAAGTAATAGATTATTGACCATAACAAAGTACATCTAAACATGATGAATGTAATGGACTACAGAGGATATTTTGTATATAAAAGTGAAGGAATAATGTGTATAACAAGAAAGGGAAGCATCCTGTTAGATATTTCTCCTACAGTGGGGCAAGGAGCAAGAGGGGTCACAAAATGCTCATACCTTAATATTTTTCATGGTTGCTCAGTTGAATCTCTTGTGACACTTTGGAAGGCAAAGCTGGAGACGTTCCTGAGAAATTCACGTACTGCAAAGAAAAGAAAAAAATAATCATTGCATTTATCAAATGGATTCCACGTTGCATTCCCTCCTTCCCTCAATGGGTTGTGTCACTTTTTCTTAAAAAAAAAATAAAAATAAATTATTCAATCTTCTCAAGTTGTAATTCTTGACAAAAAGTTAGGGTTGGACCAAACCTTTAAAAGTTCCTTCCAACGCAAACTATTCTCAGATTCTAAGTGGAGGATCCACCTTTTCAACTTTTGTTGGAAAATTATCCAGAAATTTTAGCAATTATCAAATTTTCCAAAGTATGATCCTAATGTACACCTCTCCCATTCTCCATTTTTCAGGAAAGAGAAATTCAGGAGCTATAGAACTGCTTTTTTAGTTACCACAAAATGCACATAAACACCAGTCTAGCTCTACCAGCAATCTCAGACATTTATCCATGGTATCCCAAGTCACAGTGATGTACAGCATTTGCATTTTTTCTGTCTACCAAATCTCTTCCCCTTCCAGACACACATTGATGGCTCTGTCTACAGAACCATTTCTCCAGTTCCATTTAGAGCCAGATAGGTAAGGATTCTCTTAGGGAATTCTATAATTATATCCAACCAAACATCACAGAAATGCATCAGGCAGAAAGTGAACAAGAGCATCTCCCTTCCAACAGATATTTCATTTCATTAGCATTTACTATACACCATTCCTCAGCAAAGAACAGCTGCAAAACTTCTCTTAGAAAGACTTAGGTATTAAACATAGACTATACTAACATCTTCTTCCATGTTTGCAGTTGCCAAACTGATTTGGATATTCTGAGCTATCCAAGTGAAGATTTCATTAATGGAGGAGACAGAACTATTCTTACAGAGCATATTAAAATTAATTAGCCTTCAAGATTAGAAAACTATGAGCAACAAGATTCAGAGGCAAGTAAATTAACAACAGATCTCATTAAAAAGAAGCTGTGTTTTGATTAGAATGCCATGTTACTCTGGAGTAAATAAAAGCTTTCAAAATGACCATTTTCTTTATCTGCAGAAATGAAGGGGGAAGCATTGTCACATGATCCTCCAGATGTTCATGCAGATTTGGGAGTTCTGGAAGACTGCTGGGGGGAATCACCTTCAAATGACTTTCAAGCTTTACCTTATTTACAGGCAGAGCACCTACAGATGTAGTCAGCACAAGAGGATTATGCAGTAATATCAAAGTAACTTACACCCAACTGCAAATACTGAAGCACTTAATTATTAATTATTTTGCCACTTTTTTAAGCTAGACAAGTGATGGAAAAAGAAAATCAAAGAAATTATAGTAAAAATCCAGTATGTTTATGATGTAAGACCCTGGTCTGTGACACAAACACAGAATTAACTTCATTAGAACTAGTTGTCCCACTGCCTTCATCTCAAGAAACCTCTGCAGTGAATCCTAAATTTTGTTATTGCATAAGAATTAGACTCTGGTGTCAGTGTAAGTGGTGCTGCAGGTGAGTGCAGAATAGGCTTCAAAACCACCTTCTTAAAACAGTAAAATATTGTTTCACTTGATTCAAGCTATTAATCTTGCTTTTTTTTTTGTTATTAACCAATTAAATAGTCGTCACCCATCTGTGAGACAGGAACATAAATTACTTATTGTACCCTTAATCAGTTTTGGTTTATCTGTAGATGGTTGCCAGCTTAGTCTATTTTTCTTGACATTTGCTTGTGCTGTCATCTGCAGAAGTGAAATTGGTTGAGATAGTTTAATTTCAGGATACCTAAGCTGAGGGCAATCATTACAGACATTCAGGTAGCTTCAGTCTAAGGCTTTACCTTGGAAGCTATTGAAGACTCTAGGACTAATCCAGTAAAAAATACTTGATGTCAGACACACTATTATCAATAGCAACAAGAAATATTTATTATATAGCAGCTTTTCTTGTTTATTTTAAGGAATTTCTTAAAAAAGAAAGCAACTTCACAAATAAAGATGCTGAGATGGAATTATTTTGAAAAAGATAACCTACAAAGCAGTATCAGTAGCAGGAACAGAACTCAGTTTCCTGATTCCCAGCCCAACCCTTTATCCATGCCACACAATCTGTATATTACTTGCTACACTGGATGTTCCTTTTTCAGAGCTGGATGGGCCTGTATATTTGTAACTTACCCAACATTAATATGCAATTACTTTTAAAATGGTGGCTGCTTAATTAGACTGTACTGGATAAATCAATCTGTAAATAATGTAAAGAAAACAGGTTTTGAAATTTATAGTTATCATGAAGAATTTAGTGATAGCAGTACAGTATATCATCAACATTAGTTTCATTAGATATAAATTGTACTAGTATGACATTTATATATTATAATTAAAACTAATGATCCATTGATTCTCATCCAGAAATTCAGTTAAGATGACAAATACTCTTCTATTACAGACCAATGAATAAATATTAAAAGCATACAAAGGTCCAGGAGATAAATTCTGCATTCAGTTATACAAAGGTTCATATGCCAGTAAACTTATTTATGTCAGGTCCACAGCATGAATAAAAGGAGAGTCTGGGATATTTTGGAAGCATGCTATGTCAGGAGCAGTGTACCACCAATACCCATGAGAAATCAGCTGGAGGACAGCTCCAGCTTCACTGTATGAGCTATCAGAGGAGTTTCAAGCTATAAAGAGGAACCTCTGCTGTCCTCCACCCAAATTCACAAATATCTGTGTAGAGTACATTAGAACTATTCAGATGTAAGGAGGAAAAAATATTATCTGAGTAGCTTTTTCACTGCAATTTCAACATCAGCCATATCTAGACTCTTTCTGAGAAAAAAAGCTGCTGATGGCTACCCAAGATTCAGTGCTAATAATCCCTAAATGTGTAAGCATGCTTTATCAGAAGAAGATGAAAGGAAACAACAGGAATTCCTCTGAAGGAATGGATCTGAATCAACCTAAAATGTGTTTTCATTCATTGTTTACCTTAAGAGTCATTCAGGACAAAACACAATACAGATTCTTCTTTCCTCCCAGATAAAAAGTCACTATTCTCATGGGTGCTGTAGACACAGTTACTCCTATCTCACATTTTCAGGCATCCTTTGCTTTTGTTACATGATTTTCCTACAATTAGACCTTAAAAGAATTGACCCCTTTCACCAGAAAAAAAGACAATTTCTTCAGAATGTTTAATAAAAGGTAGTAATAAAAGAAAGCAGACTAGACACGGTCTTCTAAATTCACAGAAGGGGAACCTTCCAGATTTCAGTAGCTATGCCTGGTTCTGCTGTTGACCTGCCAATGACACAAATTTACCAACTTTTAAAAGCTTAGAAAGACTTGTATTGATTTACATAGGTATACACGTTTGCTGTAGGCCTCACACATCCTGAACAACCCTTCTTGTTTTGAATGAGGTGGTCACAAAGTGGGGAAAGCTTATCACATGCTCAGATCTGTAAGATGTGCTGGGGACAGCAGTAAGCCCTAAAGCCTGTGGTTGAACACAGCTAAAGGCAATTAACAATGCACAGGGCACTTCCTGAGGGGCACAATACATATGTAACTTAATTAAGCCTTTTCCTGCAGGCCTGACTGACTCGCTGGGCCAATAGACACCATTTTTAGGAAAGCACATGTTTAATTTACAAATTAGTGGATTACTGTGATGTGCATAGCAACACATTAAATGACGTATCAGTGTACTACAACCCAAACGACACCTGATAAACTACATCAGCATATATACAAATTTGATTTAATACATCAGCTTCCCTTTGCCCTCTGTCAGTCTGATTGCCTTTGCATAATTCATGTTTCTAATTATCCCCTGGTATGCCTTGCATATAAATAGCTAATTAGATAGTGTCCCTGTCAGCTATGAAGTATGTAATATCTGAAAAAAAAAATACTCCTTTGGAAATTTAATTTAGGATAACAGATTGTGCTATCCAATTGAAGAATTAAAGCTTTCAGTTTACTAAGATGTTTGTGCATTTGGTATCAACCTCATACTATTATATTAGTGCCCCTAAATGTATCTTGTACTTTTCTTTTTTAAAAAATCATTCTGTCAAAAGCTTGTACAGTAATTACAGTATGATGCCCAAGATCTAAGAATCACATTGCAGATGATGATTTTACATGTGTGTCAGCTGTCTGCTGAATCCATGCCAAGTAGAAAATTCTCAGATACAGCTCTAGAAACTGCTAAATCAAATCATATAAAAGGGCTTCATAGTGTTGTGAGCTCTTCCTGGTCACAGCCAGATGTTCCAGAGCATGGTGTTGGTGTTCAGCACCTGACAGATGTGGGATAACCTTGAACATCAGGTTACCTTGCATCAAGTGTCTTTTTCATGTCTTGCCTTGTCACAGTTTCTGGCTAGTTCAAATGCCACCCCGATCACCTCCAATGCACACAGAATGCTTCCAAGATGGTCATATATGTTTTTTAAATGTTTTTGTTTGTTTTTTTAAAATCTTGTTGATCATCCTCTTTCTCACTTGACCTACATTCTTCAACTTTCTAACTTTTAACACCACCCCCACCCCCTCACCTTACTAGACTTCAATCCTTTTCACCCTATCACCATAAAGCAGGGATAGTTTTCTACAGAAAAAAATCCAAACACGCAGCTAAAAGTAAAATGCTGGCTGCAACAATTACGTTCTCTTTCTTTGCTCCAATCATAGAATCACTGTGGTTGAAAGGGGCTTCCAGGATCATGAAGTCCCACCTTCCTCCTAACATTTCTCTAACCATTAGACCACAGCCTCAAGTGCTACGTCTACTCATTTTTTGAACACCTCCAGGGATGGTGACTCCACCACCTCCCTGGGCAGCCCGTTCCAGTGCCTCACCACTCTCTCAGTGATGAAATTCTTCCTAATAACCAATCTAAAACATCCCTCGTGCAGCTTTAGTTCATTTCCTCTCATCCTGTCATCAGTGATTTGGGAGAAGAGACCAACACGAGCCTCACTACAATCTCCTTTTGGGTAGTTGTAGAGAGCAATAAGGGCAGATGCAATGGTTACACAAATATCTTGCTGCTCTCTCACTGCACAGCTAAGATTTCCAAAGCCATACACAACATTTAAATAATATTCCTTATTCATTTTATGGGCAAAAAATATTCTTCAGCTTTAAAAATATTTCTCGTTTACAGATATTTTCATCTGAAGAGGGCATAAGTACTTTCTAAGGCTATGGAACATGAAATACTCTGAAAACCAAAAATAATTAAGCCACAGCCATGCGTTTCTCTCCAAAATTAAAAGAGATCACATTTTTCTTTAAATAAATCATTAATATTATATGACAATTTAAAAAACACCACTGGATTTCTTATTTATCATGTTGTGGCTGGTAGGTAGAATTAATTTGTATACTTCAAATCTAGGCCATCGTGCTGGGAATGAGACGAAGGGGAACAAAAGCCGTCGGAACATCGTGCTCCCCCAGATTCAGCCCTGGTGCAACTGCACCCCAGAAGCAGCTCAATATATTCTGTTGTGTATTATACAGCCCATATAAAGGGCAATGATGCACCTCTCAGAGTAATTATGGTTAATAAAATGAGATTGCAAAACAAGTTCTTATAAATAGTAGAGAAATAAACATCAAAAAGATGGAAAGAAAAGTCTTCCCCATTGAGGGTGGAGGGGAGGGGATTTTGAAAAGCGACTGCTTCATGAGTTCACTCTCCTTTTTTAAAGTGACCCACGTGCACGAGGGACTGCAGGAACAGCTGGATACAGTGCTGCTGCAGAGTACTCCAGTCCCATCAGCACAACTGGGCTGGTGAGAGCAGCTTCCCTCACGGAGGGAGGTGCCACAGCACAGGAAAGGTTCTGTGCAGGACGAGGTGCTGCAGCACAGCGAGCACGCGGAAAATTTACACCCCCTCCTAACTTCAGAGGAGGGCCTCTGTGTGCCACAGCCAGGCAGCAAGGGTACCCTGTGCTGGAAGTCAGGGCAATTTGTCATCTTAAAGAATTTCTGAAAGCAAGATTTACATTCTTAGAGGCACCCAAACAGCTCTATATTTTTCCCCTCTCCTGTACAGGTGCATACATTGGAATGGTAAGTTTATTGATGTCATCTTTGTATTGCTGTGGTAGAAATTATAGAATAAGCTGGCAGGACATTAAGGAATTATTTAGTATAATTTCTATGGAATTTATCAATTATTTAGAGCACAGTACGAATGTACTCAGCATTTTATTATAACAGACGTTCCTTGTAGTTGACAAATCATAGCTGTACTTCCTATAAGAAGTTAATCAAATAACGTTTTGGATGCAGAACACCACCTTTAAGCCTCCTGGGTGTTTTACACTAATTTATGCTCTTATGTCAACATTTAAAACAATTTCTATCTGCTCAGAGCAAATGGAGGCTCTTTGGATCCCATGCAACTGTTCTTATTTTGCTCTGCTGTAGAGGCTTTCCCAGACAACTTTCTGCCTTCCACTTGAAAAATATGTTTATGCTTCTTAGCTATTCCCTCAGCTGAGTTCTCCTTGCTGTGCTTGGCACAAAGCTGTTTTCTGCTTTGCCATGTTGCTGCCATGACAGTGTTCCTTAAAGCCTCAGCTGTACAGAAAATCTTTTCAGAATTAAACACACTTAAACTTTTTTAGAGAGTAATTGGTCACACCAGAAATATTAATTGGGAAGATCAGATCCTCTGTAGTAGTACAGACGTTTTTATTAGTAAGAGGTTAGCAATACATGTGAGCATTTCCAAGTGGTCTTGATAAAATGAGAATTCATAAGATAAAGATTTTTCAGTAATAATTTGGGAAGTAGCAATGGATGGCAATGAGCACAAACTATTGAGTTCTAGAGGCAATGCTGCCCGTGGAGTTTCCTTATTCATGAAGTCAAGCATCTGAAGAGAACACCTTTCTGGTGAAGCATTTTCACTGGCAAACACAGTGACAGCTTTTCCCACTTGTCTGAAGTTTTTGCATATTACAGTCCTTTCCCCACATGAGGGAATTTATGCTTTTAATATTGTAATACACCATAGCAACCTGCAGTACTTTCAGTATATATATTCTTGTGATTATTTTGTATATCATCAGCAAGCTTAAAGGAAAATGACACTGTCTAGAGATACTCTTAGCTGAGAGTTGTATTTATTCTGTATGTTTATGCACTGGCTGTCAAAACAGCTGCGAAATATGCATATGAGAATGTAGATTCCCTAGAAACTTGGAAAAATGAGTAGTCCAGTCTACTCCACTTTAGATACACAGGCATTGCAAAATGTATCTCCACTGATGGCTTTATTACAGTCTAAAGTAGGGAGAGTTTTTAAGCTTTGTAGGATGTCAGCAAGAGGATCTCTGTCTAGTCAATTCACTTACCAATTTGCCTGTTATCGAGTGTTTATCAGGCTGTGACAGCTCCAATAAAGCAAAGGGAACTCTAGAGGAGCCACCTGCCACTTGAGTATTAGTACTTTCTTTTTTCTTCTTTTCTTTTTTTTTTAAAAGCAGATCTAACAGTCCCATCTCCCTCACTCCAGCCCCAAGGTAAAGTTACAAAAACACGATTCTTGTTGTCTTTCAAATGTAGTTGTGTGGCAAAGGTCAAACCCAGGAAATCACCCAAGTTTCTCCTAGAATATTGTACTTTCCAAGCAAGAACTGCAAACTAATATCTGGCTAAAAGCCACCATTTGTGTATTGAGTAACTTCTGCCTAAATCCTGGATAAGCATCCCTCTAACATCTGTATCAGGTTTGAAGTGCAGAGTCCTGACTGCAGGACTGGGGTTTGGTGTATGACTTGCAACTGTCCATACACAGAAAGGATTTTTACCCATACAGTCCAGTCCCAATGAGTGTATACACACTAAAGAAACCCTGTTCACCCACATGGACCTACAGTTACCCAAATTAGCCACAGAATATGAAAGTCAATCAACACTCCCAGCCACTCAACAAAGTATCCATCACAAGTCTTCAGACTTTCTTCACCGGATAAATTCACTTGATTGCATCAAAGATCTTTGGTAGTTAAGGGTAGGGTTTGATTTCTCTGCAAAGATGTTGAGACAGACTCTAGCTTGAACAGCCTACACAATCAAATCCACTCCTGTTAATTACCAGTCTTGCCTCATCTGAATGAATAAGCATCTCTGTATCTGCTACAAGTCATGTTGCTAACATTTTTGTCAGGCGCTGGTCTTCATTTAGCAATGAAACTAGCACAGCACCGAGAGCAGGCTTTTTAATCTGCACTGTGGCTAACTGCAAGAGGTCTAGAAGCAGTAGCACAGTAGAAGATTTCAGGATAGAAAAAAGGGAAAAAAAACCCAAACAAACCACCCCACAAAAAAAAGGTTTTGGTAGATAGGCCTTCAAAGAAATCTTAGAGCCCAAGCAGGTTCCTCTTCCTAAGGAACTGCTGTTCTGTATCTGTGTCAGTAGCATTCACTGACCAACCAGCATCCTGGTTCAGGCATAGACTGGATAGAACCCTTTTTGAAAAGAAACTTAGACATGTTTCTGCCATATTTCTAGATGGTCTTCCATGTGCTTTTTTTTTGGATAAATATATCTTCAAAACACTTTCCCATAAAGAACCTTTTATTATTTAACCTGATATACTCAAAAGAAATAATATCTCCTTTTCTCCTTCTTGATTCTGCACTTTGAAACTGTGGTGCAGCTCCCAAACACACAATCTCAACCTATGGTAACCTGTTGCCTGCTTTTGGTCAAGACGCAGTCTTACAGTGCAACCATGAGATACATCCAGATATTACATAGCATCTTAAAAACATACTGGCACTTTTGCTCAGCTGGCTGAAGTCCTGTAACAGCTGCACAACAAGATATCATTTTTTTTTATAGGTAAAGATATAGTTTAGGCTGATAACAGAAGCATAACACAGGAAGTTCTGAGTGGCAGATTCCCTGTTCTAACCACTTGTCTCAAGCTCCTTCACAGGATACTTTGGGCAATGCTTCTTTGGGTGATTAAAGTCACTTGAGATTGATAGATAAAGGTGTAAGACCTGGGAGAATCTAAATGTGAACCTGCTGTCAAGACATTTCCAGCATTACCTGAGGCATGCTGTACTTATCCGGATATGCACCGCCTGTCATCACATATTGCTTAAACACTTCCATTCTTTATTGGTATCATAGTTCATGGTAACTTTTCCCATCATTCCTACGTTTATATCTTTGCTCCAGGATAATTATACACTGCTCTAATTCTCTCTGAGCTGCTTCACTGAGTTTCAGTCTGTCATCAAGACAGATAAATTATTTTTCTCCTCTGTACTATCTTTGATCTGCCCTCAGATGCTGCCGGTAAGACATCTTGGGTCCTACTAATTTTGAATTAGACTCCCAATTTAGCTTGAATAGTATTTCATGGTTTCTGCTCTTCTCAAATTCTTTCTGGAGCCAGCTAAAGGGAAGCAGCCCTAATGTTTGCAGCATTTTAGCCCCAGGGAGGAAGGAAAGATTCTCCTCTGTACACACACCACAACTCCGTAACTGACTTCACAGGACAGAAGGAGCCTTATGAGAACTACAACTAAATGGGTTTTTTTTTAACCTTTCTGTAAGAAACTGTTTAGCTGGATGCAGGCCCTGCTTATTCTAATCCCCTTAGGAAAATTCTGATGGCAGTAATAGGTCTCTATATCAAACAGGTAACCTTCCCTTAGCTCCACAACCTCCCTGTTTAGTCTTATGTACAGTAAAACTTGGACAGCTTCACTACCTCCAAATGCTGGGTACAGCTACCAGAGAGAAAGCAGGAATAGAGGAACAAGAAGGTCGTAGGAATAGAGGAACAAGAAGGTCTCATGAATTTGCCTTCTAAGCATAAACAAAATTATAAAGACTAGTATGGTATGTGAATTTAGGGCTAGATGTGCTAGAGAGCTAATTTCTTGTGTAAGCACCTTAACAAAGTGGCCAGATGTTTCTCTGCAGGTGCTGAGACCTCAGTTATGAATACTGAGCCCACGTAAACATGATTTCCTGGAAGCCATTCCCCTTCAGTTCCCTTGAGTTTATCAAATGTAATTAAACTGACACTGCAAAAGAAAAAAATCTAGCTGTGAGATTTGTGAGCACTGTGACAGTTTTATGAGATAGAAGAAAAGCAGCAGCATCATCTTTTTGGAAAAACACCATCCATTGCCAAATACTGCATGGAGAAAAGAAAAACTTGTGGTTCTGTTGGTGCCTTCCAGCCACAGTGACAGCACAGCAGTAGTGACTAGAGGTAATGTGGAAAAATGTCCACCTCCCCCTTGAAAAGCTGAAGCCACTATTCTAAGTCTGTTTGTGGCAGTGGAAGTTGGGTTTTAAGAAGTTTGAAGTCTTTTCATAGGTTTCTTTTCTTCTCTTTTCAAATGAATTAAGGCTGCATCAGGTTGCAGCATCAAAAGCTACTTTGTCCAGTTCCCTGTCATGCTCTTAAAGTGGATCAGAATAATATATTAAATGAGAACAGTGACCTGTGAGATTACAAGGAAGATTAATACCTGTACTACAACACATAGATGCATACACATATATGAAGGATGCATACGAAATTAGCCTGCAGTATAAACAGAATGATCTAGGTTTTAAAAAAATAAAAATCAATACACTATAAATTCCATTCTTCAAAGACTGAATCCATACAAATTATCAAAATTTAAAAAAAAAAAAAATAAAAATCAATACACTACAAATTCCATTCTTCAAAGACCGAATCCATACAAGTTATCAAAATTTGCAGGAAGTGCCAAGGAAGAACAGTGCTCCACAAAAGGCACCTGCTCGTTGCACACACGCGTCTCATTTGCACTCAGTCACAAGTACTAGGAAGGTCCCAGTTAATGAGAGCTGGTGCTTTATTGCTACCTAAAACCACAAAAATCCGTTCACCTATCTTAATGCAAGGCTTGAAATCACACATTTCTACAGGGCTAAGTCAGCACTTTGGTTTAACAGGGCCTGGATTTCTCACTCTGAAGGGAACTCAGCCCTTGGTGCAATGGCAGGACAAGGCCTTTACAACATTTAAACCTTCAAGAGTGAGCTAAGAAGAGGTTTGTGCTTTGCACCAGCCTTGCACTGACCTTCCCATTTCTACATGTTGGCTGTCCTGAAGGCCTTCAGGGAGGACCAAGAAATGGCAGTAAAACAATAAATATAAACCCTTCAGGCACACATTTGAAGACAAGCTGGCTCCTCTCTGCTTGGCTTATACAAGGTTAGGCAGAAGTCTTCCATCACACTTTGCCCAAAGTGGTTTTGATTAACATACCAGGTATGAAAGCTCTCTCTGTTATAATCAGAAACTGAATGGGAGGGGCTCCATAACCCTGAAGTTCTGTACACTGAAGCTGAAAAGCCATATGCTGTGGCTGGGGACTATAACAGACTCAATCTCAATAAATTTAATTAAATTAAAATCAATACTGCAGATTTTCTAGTTTTTTTTTTTTTTTTTTTTTTTGTCCCTAAAATATAAGTGTTTGCTCATGTGAAGCAAAACTAAACCAAAAAAGTTGATATCATCATAGGAAGAAAAAGAAAAGGGCCTGGAATAACTAATTAATGCAGGCCTTTTGATTAAAGTCAATTTGCCTTCAACATCATGACTTACAATGTGCCCTAGGCCTGCATTAATAACCCACTAGCACATGGCTTCCTTGGTTGTTTAATTATTTATAATTTTTATTGCTTGTTAAAACAAAGCAACCTTAATTAGATTAATAAAATTATTTTCTTACTTAACTTTTGCTTATTAAAAGGAAAGAATGAAGTTTCACTCCTTCTCCCCGAGACAACCTTCTGCTCTCCTCTCGCCTGCCTGGCTGGAATTTTTCACTATATAACTTTTCCACACACCTCACAGTTTATTGGTGGTATGAAATTCTTTCTTGGAAACTCTGCACTGAACAAAATAGGTGCAGCTTTTTCTCTACAAAATTATGCACACCACCACAGCAAACACACCTCTAATCAAAACTGACTTTTATTTAGATTCCAACTTTACAATCCTTAAAATGTCATACCTCTGCAATGTCACCAAGGGAAGACTTTCACATATTCTTATCTAGGAAATGTATTTTTTTTTCCTCAGAAGTTATTGAATAAACTGTTTATTTTGAAACATAATTTGATATACTTCAGCAATTTAAAGACATATTGTAAAACAGCATTTTCAAGATCAGAGAAAAGCATATGATGCATTTAGAAAGATCTGCTTATGGTTATGGGGTTGAAATTCAGAAATATCTAAATGAAAAATACACAGAAAGAAAAATTACTTAGTGCTATTTCAAGCATTAGGTTGTTCTTTATCTTCCATATCTTCCTTTAAGATAAAAATTGTTAAATTCCCTTTAAAACAGTTTCCTTTAGAAACACTTTTTAAATCCATTAAATTTCCTCTGTAAAATGACTGGTATTTCAGTGAAGGGTGTTGCATCCTGCAAAAAGCATCTACTAAGAGCTTTATTAATTGCAAAGTCGCTGCATTTACAAAAAAAATAAAAATCTACTTGGGCAATATATATCTCATGTAACACATGTACATCAGCTTGAGTGAACTTGGATAGCTAGAAACAGCTGTTCAGAATACTGATAGACTCCAAGAACTTAGTATTCTCCAATCACCTTTCTTTGAAACATTTGATTAACCTAGGAAGACACAAATAAATTCAATCAGACAAAGCCTGCAGAACCTATTCAGCGTAAGGCTAGCACTTGTGCCATTAATAAGACTAATTGCTATCGATCAATTTGTTTCAGTAGCAGTGGAGATGAAAAACCTTGCACAAAGTAAGGGCTTGCCTTTCAGAGTAGTTCATTGGCACATGCTGATATGGTAAATCACCCAGCAGTGTCAACGGGACCATCACTTGGACAAAAAAATATGCCCCAGAAATCTTGCAGATATTTAGCCTTAAAGTTTCACACCGGGGAAAAGTGCCTTTGCATGCAAAAGCAGAATTTGAAGCCTAATTTGAAAAGGCATTTTGATTTCCTTGTTCCAGGTGAAGATATGAAATGGTCCCCTGGCTGCTTCTGAGGCTCTCCAATCTCAGTCCACAACGAGGTGGCAAAGGCTGCTTGAAACACCGAGACCCAGAAACACAAAGGACTTTGGCCTGTCCCCCTACACCATTCTCTGCCACGTCAGCCACAACTGATGGTCTGCCTCAAACCATACCCCTGCTGCTGCCCTGTGCAGGTTCCAACCCGCCCCACCTCCCAACAAGCTTTTTAAAACAAATAACCTGCCTAATCTTTCCCAATTTCGTTATGGCTGACATTGTAACAACAGCATCCAGTGGCAAACAAACCCACACACGCATGGGATAGATGTGGCACCTTAAACAGATTTATACCTTCCCTTAATATTATAACACTAACAACTTCAGCACTCAAGCATTGCAGGCTTCCTAGTGGCATCTTTATGAGGCCCAACTGACTCTCCACCAAAATTTATACCTGCTCAAGCATGTTCCCTGAACCACAATCACAGGCACAATAAATTTAAAGGCTTCTTTATGTGTCAGTAGACACTTTTCAACACTTCCTTTGCATGGCACAAGGGGGAAAGCACTCGTCTTAATTGGCAAAGCTCCGCAGGGCATTCTGGTTGCCCATCTTTGGAAAATACAAATGTTAAGGAGAAGAAAACAAGCTCAATTTATTGACTTAATTATCCCTTAGCCAGAGGCACAGCCATGTGTTTTGATCGCTTCGGCGGTGGCCTGCCCTCCATCCACACTGTCAGCCGTGATAAGCTGATGCCTTGGAAGTGTCAGCCTGAACATGGCAACAGAGCAGCAACAGGGAGGACTCCAACAAGGCTTTGAAAGCTGCCAAAAGCACAGGACATCGACAAGACCTCGATTTCTTCTATTCATTCAAAACTCAGCAGTGCTGCTTATATGCAACACTGTCAATACTGAACTGTTCCTTGGTAAAGTCCAAACAGCTCCAACAAATTTACAAGAAAAGGTGAATGTAGTCTGCTGCATACATTTTCACCCAGATCTTTAAAGTACTGACCTCTGCTTGAGCAAATAATCTGAGAGATCTCAAGAACTTCATAAAATGTGACCTGTTAATATATTTCCACCTGAGACAACTTCAGAAGAGGAATATATCACATTATTGCTAAAGTTTAAATTGGAGAAAGGTTTAGCTGTAAACATAGCTGTTCAAAAGATAAATATTTAAACACAGACTTCATGTCAGAGTCTATAAAATATAATATTCACCACTTGGTTCTAAGCCAATAGGAAATTTTAACAGAGGATAGACTACTTCCTTTCATGGTTATTTAAAGCAAATTAACAATGACAGTAATGTAATTTCCTTGGCACGATTCTTTTTCATTTCTTTTCAGCTGCCTCCTGCTAGAATCTTTAGAGAAGTTTAAACTGATTTCAAGAAATCCTTTGGAAAAAAAAAATATGCACTTTGCTATTATATATCTTTCAGGTTTCACAGAAGTGCAGAAGAAAGAACATTTGCATTTCCACTTAAATGCTGTTTATACAGAGCTGTAGATGGGAAATGACAACATGCATTTTCCAGGACCATAAATATTTACTTTCACAAAACTCAAAAGTTAAAGTTTCAGATTTTGGCCTCTTTTGGGTAACTTGTGCAGGAAGATGCCTATGTAAGAATCTTGTAATGAGGTAAGCTCTGAAGAACCAGTCTGATGTAAAGCCTAGTTAAAGGGTGCTGCAAGTTCACAACTAGTGACCTTTGTAGTTTGAAATAGCCTACTGAACTACATTTTTAGGGAAATATTTCATGCTGCTGTATTGTTATAAAATTAACTGTATTAAAATCAGCCTTCACTCTAAGAAGGAACTCCTGATTTCAACAGAACCCTTCCCAGAGTTACACTCATTTAGTTCAATAGCAATTCTATGCTGTAACTAACTTCTTCATTGCCTAAAATCATTGTTTCATATGTGGAAAGCTACAAAAATCAATCAAGAACTGAGGATTCTCATTCAGTGAAGCCAATCAAATTACTTTCTTTAGACTCATTTGGGTTTTGAGGGTCTCTTCTGTCTTCTAAAGCCTAATAAAAATACCTCTGAATTCAACTCTTATCTTTGTCTTCACTTTAGTAGTCCTTGGAAGATATACCTAGAGAATACTTGATTCAGGGCTATAAATCATATGTGTCATAGCTGAAGCTGAGCTACAGTTTTTCAGAGTCCATTGTACTTTAATCAAGATTTATGCTGTTAGGAAAAGACCTCAAAAGATTTTGGACTTTGGGCTCTCTCTCCTCCAGCTCCAGTTTTCTGCCACTACAAATCCCAGTCAACAGCCAGTCCATCCCCACAATTCTGCCCAGTGTCACTCACCTCCTCCACTGAACTGTCTTTTCCAGCAGCATCACCAAAGTTATTGTAGAGCACTGGCTATTTAAGAAGGACGGGCTCTGGCAGAGCTCATCTGATATTTTTACT
>NW_008592897.1:195463-277419 GCF_000691845.1 Merops nubicus | reverse complement strand
ATTCCTGCTACAAACCTCTGGTTCTTTGAGGAGCCTTATGGTCCCATGATGCCTGACTGCACCCTTAATTCCCTAAACTCTGTTTGTAGCAATCTTAATTAATACAGGTCACATCATGTGTGTTAGAGTAAGATGCAATGAAATTAAATCTCTTGACAGCAAGCTGACTTTTAAGGGCTGTCTGCCAAGAAACCTAATTACTATAACCAATCATTTGCAGAAACTACAGAAAACAAGCATGTTGGTAGTAACTGTGTTTGTCCATTGGGGGAAGTGGAGGGAAATCAAAGCATGAGAATTTAGGTGAAGCCATTAAATATACAGAATGAAAACAATATGGATTGGTTCTGTAATATTTTTGCCTTAAATAATCAAATCTATTACTACATTCTCAGTAGGCTTGTCAGTTTTACTAACATCATTTTTCATGCCAAGGTTATACTTGGCATAGCAACAAGAAAGATAACATTTTTCAATCTCTTATTTTTGAGAGGAGTTTTAGAAAAACTAGCTCATGGAAATATAGTGAACAGCTGGTATAGGTACTTACATGAAGGCGACCTCAGAGTTGCAATGCAAAAAACCAAAGGAGTTGAGTGGAGCTACTTCTTAATTTCTTACATCATTATCACCTAGCATGGGACGAAATTTCCCTCAAGAAAAGTGTACTCCGTTCCAATAACTCAGCTTGGTTTGGTCAAGAGTTTTCCATTTTGGTTTTAAATTTCTCCTTCAGGCAAAATCTGGAAGTGGTAATAAGCAGCTGATGTTGCTTTTCAGAAATCGCATCCATGGCTAGTTCCTCTTCTCAGGCAGTCCTGCCACTGCTTGGACTTCACAGCCAGCAGCTCTCCCTTCACAAATTTTCTGTTCCTGCTAAAAGGTTTGTAACTCACTGAAGCAACATGGAGCAGGGACAGCAGTTCATGGTACATCTGCCTAAAGATAAGCTACTCTCTCAGATATTTTTATCCTGTACTTAGTTATTGAGATATGGTACCATGATGATACAAGTGCAGCTATTTTTAAAACTTTTCCCTCTTCTCTGAAGTGTTGTGTAAATAAATAATTTTCCGTAAAACCCCTCTTAAAATAACTCAATTAAGACAGTAATTACCACAAAGTACATTGAGTATTCAACAATTAATAGTTCCAAATGCCCATATTTTCCTCTATGCAAATAAGCACCTATGTCAACAAAGTGTTAGCAGAGGGTACTCTATTAAAGAAAGACATTAGGGGAGTTTCAGCTTTGTTTTTCTCTTCTTCTCTCAGCAGTCTTCATTAATATAATAAAAATCTCATTATAAAATCATTAGTGTAAATGCAAATAAAGTTTTACATTGTTAATGTCCCCACCAGGTCCTTAATCACTTGAAAAGTCATGCTGCATTAAGTATAACATTGATTACACATGATAAAAGGGAATGATGTAGAAGATGTTACGTTACCTTACACTGAACTATAAATAGAATGGGGTGATCTTTGTGTTCAAAACTATTTTCTATATTGTTCACTTACTTGAATGAAAAAAGCCCTAATTGAAAAATCAGGCAGAACTCTAGGCTTGAGTTATCTAAGGGGCCCTACCCCTCCTGGACCTCTCCACTGCTCTCTGCATGTTGCTCCTGACCCAGCTCAGTGTTCCTCCCTTACTCTACCCCTGCACTGGTTAACCAGCGGGACACGATGAAACTTCCAGCCAGGAATTTGGACTAAACAATGCAGTATAAAGCTACCGAATGTATTTCCATCATAGTATTTTTCCTGCAGTCACTCTGCCTTTTCACATTTCTCTAGGAATCATTGATGGGATATTAAGAGTAGTCACCACGAGACGTGCAGACAGGACTGTGCTAACCAACCACCAAACTGTAGAAACGGGATCGACACAGTACAAGCACCTCTGATTGAAGGCAAGAGTCAGTGTTGCAGACATCTTCAGCTCTGAGTTCTGTATATTGCTACTGAGAAAATACAGTGCTTACATATTAAAATATGCTGTATTAGAGGTAGAAAGAATTGCTGTATGCTGTAAATGTGTATGACTGGAATGTAGAAGTATGTCTTTGTTTGGAATCTCTTTTTCCTTGGTTCCTACCTACCCAAAGTCACTTTTGAGCTTCCAGAAGAAAAATTATTAAGACTATTCCAATTAATTAGTTCAAGAAGAAAGGGGGCTGATAGCACTAATAATCGTAAACAGGTCAGACAGACATTTGGAATGTGAAGCTAGATACAAGTGGATAGATGAAAACAGCTCCACCAGATTTGAGAGGGTGTATCAAAATGAAAGAAGGTGGTAACTCCTGGTCTTAAACTGTTCTTAGAATAATGTACTTTTTCATACTCCAAAAATCACAGGGAAAAAACAATGGGACAGAGTTTCAGTAAACCAGCACCAAAAATGGAAACCAAGGTTCCTAACTTCTGATACTCACCATCTGTTAAACCTGGCAGCTAAGTGCCTATCTCAGATCAGCATGGGTGCAGTCATGGGATGGCAACATACAGCCTCTCTTACAGTGCCCAAGTCACAAGTGGGTCCAACCCTGATGATGTTTTATGTGACCAAGAATTACATCTTGCTTGATAGCAGCTCGAAGTTAAACAAGAAAATCAAGTCTCTAAGGAAATTGCTTGTAAATAATTTTTTTCTTTAAAGGATACACTATTAAAGTTGAAACTCAAGTATTTGAATGCTAGGAAATGACAAAATTAAGGTTGTCTTTGCAACGTCAAGTCAGCCTCTCAGAGACCTTCTTTCAGCCATGCCCTCTGTGCATGATGATACACTCCTTAATTACAGAGAGCAACATCCAAATGAGTTCTGCCCAGAGACATGCCAGTCTTCTGAAGTGAGATCAAGGAAACAATCTCCTTTTCATCTCAAGGTATTGTGTGATGCAGTCATTGTTAACATACTGTAGCTGCTATTCCAAAGGGGCTTCCCAGATTTACAGCTTAGAGAAGTACTGAATACCTGAGGCTTTCAAGCTAGTTAAGGAATGACAACGAATGCTCTCAACATCTGGTAAGGGGGGGGATGGAGGGGGCAGAGAGGGGAAGAAAAAAAAAAACAACCTCCAACTAAAGGAACAGAGTGCATGGAGATAAATTTCTCCTTTCAACTTCAGAATTTCCTAGCTGAGTCCTGTCCTTTCTGCTCAGATCAGTAACCTCCAGAAGCTCTGGCAAGACAATAAGCAGTACAACGGCTGCACACAGCAACATATCTACCTTATACAAAACACACTGTATTACAGGTTAACAGGCTTAGTCTGGTGCTCAGAGGGGTAGCTCAGGAAACAGAGATTTATTTCTCTGTATCTTACTGGACTTCAGGCTTGCCTTGCACAGGTTATTTAGGGTTTAGCTGTATCATGCAGAACAGCACTTAAGAGACATCTGAGCTAGCTGGAAATGAGCTAGCACCAGAAGGGAAGGCAATATAGCAGCATCAGCTCTACCCAAACTCATTACTTTGGGTGTATTGCCATGCTAATGGAGCTATACTGCATCTGGGACTTAGGAAATGAGGAAGGCAGCTCAGTCGGAGCCAGCTCAGGTATCCCTACACCACAGTAGATCATGTAGTTAAACATATGTTAAAGTGCAGCTACACTCTCCGTGTAAACTGGTCGAGCTGCTAAGCTTCTGCTTCATGGGACAGCCCTTTCCTCTCCCCCTCCCCTGTCCCTGTGCTCCACACCCCTTCCCCTGGGCCAGCACTAGAGCTTGCATAGCTGCACATGGAGCCGGGCCAGGCTGCTGACCCCACCCACAGAAAACAGAGCTTCCACGGGAGGGCAGGATGAGCTCCTGTGGAGCTCTCAGTGGAGCTGGCTGTTGATTGCAATTGTTTTTTTGCAAAAAAGGTGGCAAAAGTAATTCATTATCCCTGGAAGAAGTAGCAGGCACAGGGACTTAGGAGTCATCTGCTGGGATGGAGGAACAAAACAAAAGGAAGAGACATCCATCAAGGAAAAGAAGCAAAAGCATTTGATGATTTAAACATCTTCCTTCCTCCACCTCCACCTTGAGCAGCAAAGAGGTGTTTCGTGTATCATCTGTTCAACCCACTGCACATACAGCTGTAGGGATGAATTAGATTTGTTAATGAGGGGGTGACTGGGAAAGTTCAAAGGTGGAAGTGAGAGATGATTAAGCAGAGATATTAAATTAAGCAGAGACATTGCCTACTGAGTAGAGTGATTGTAGGAGGGTTACCTGTATGTCCTGAGAATGAGTGCCACTTAACTGTTCAAAGATTAATACTTAAGCTTCATCCCCAGGTGGCATTTCCTAAGGCCGTGGTTAATGCTTATGCATTTTTTTTTTTCCTTCTCTTCCTATGAGGAGTGACACAGATTGAGTTCAAGGTTGAAGCTGAGAACGAACTGAGGCCCAAAAGATCTCAGAGCAGCCAGGGCAGCTGGGAAGTCACAACAGTGGAAATCAGAGACAAAGGAAAAGGTTTTGTAATTTTTGTGCATTTCAGTTTTAAATTCTTCTTAGATAGGAAGAAAACTCGGCAATATCCTATGCTTCACCAATAGCTTTTGAAAATTTTCACTTTCAGCCTTAGACTTCTCAAAAAACTCTTAAAAATGAGACTTTTGCACAGTGCAACATTCCTGCCTCCTGGAGTTAGGACCTATTTAGATCATGCCTGTCAGCAGTCTAGTTTGCAGTGACGATGCTGCCAAGTCACAGGCCTTGTCACAAAAGAAAAAGCTCACTGCTTTTTCAAGGAAAGAGTTCAAACTAAAGTGGAATTAGCACATATGATACTGCCTTCCTATTAATTCTCACTGCCTCACACTTTTCCTTCAAGGCTGTCTGCATGGGAATAAAGGTTATATTTACATTGCCAACCTTGTTAAACAACTTAATACTCAGTTAAGACTCAAGGAAAGATCTGGAAAGTGAATTAGACAGAACGGCAAGGTCCACATCAGTGCTTTCTGAGAGACTTATTTTCAAGTTTCAGCAAAAGCCTGCTGGCAACCAAAGAAACTTGTAACCTGAAATGGGAGGGAGTATCCCTCTTAACACAGTTCTATGAGTGTTTTTGCAGCACACATTGCCGGATACACATACTCACTGGAGGCTTGATTGCTTGTGTGAGAACACTGATAGGATGAGATCCAATTCAATTCAACAGCCTGCCCAGCACCCTGGTGCCATAATACTGCTTGGGTAATAAGTGTTACATGAGGAACTGGATTTATACGGTTCATTCTTACTGACCAGTAAACTCCCCCAGGAAGCTCCCAAATCAGTGGGGAAGGGTAGGTGTTTGCCTATCATCTGAGGTTTGTCTAATTTTAATTTTTTTTTTGAGCAAAGAGAAGCTACTAGATACAACCTCTCAACAGCAAATGTATATTCAAGTTCATTTTTTTCCAGATATCTCACCCTGCTTTAGGCAGTTTGGCATATAGGTAGATCACAAATGAAGCAGAAGCTGCCTACCCCTAGAGAACTGAATAGTTCAGTCTTGTCAGCAAGAAATCAACTGCAGGTAGCATCACCAACAGACATGCACACTTTTCTTGCTCATACTGTGTTCTTCTGTTTGAAGAGCATAAGAAAGGCTGCAAGGATGCCTCACTCTACTCTCCACAGTCACTGTACCCTCTGGGGAAATGTGCATCCAGCACCCTTTTGTACCACAGAACTCCAGAAAGGAATTTTATCTCTAGAGACACAATCTTCTTTGTGCATGATATAGCTCGACACTAGCAGTCTCTCCTAGCTTAAACCTGTAAATCCCTCACCATGTATTTAACAGTCCGAGCAGAGTGTGATATTGCTTGCAGGGAGAGTGCTGCCCAGGCAGAATTACCAAACAGCTGCTCGAGGAGGTCCCATCATCCTCATCCTTAACCCCCAGAATCAGCATCAAAGGAAGGTGTGCAAGATGCCAGGTTAGCAATTTAACGTGATGGAAACAACCACAGAGGCAATTCTGACCCATATCATTACCTCAGTTGCACCTGAACGTTTGTCAGCTGCTGTTCTCATTAATGCTGCAGTGCCAGGAACAGGACATTGGGATGGAAATGGGACAGATCCCCTGTATCCCAGTGGAGAACACTCGTTCCCTGTCACACTGCACCTAGGCAGCAGAAAAGCAGAAGCCATACTGGGGCCAGACCTGAGCTGCCAGGAGAACTGGGAGCACCATCTCCTCCCTTGGTGGTTATTGCACTGTGCCCAGAGCAGAGACTGTCCCATGGGTCACACAAAGCACCCGTGTGTCACCTCAGCTCTGTCCCATGTTCAGTGGCTAACAGAGCCATGTCAGAGCAGCACCCAGCCCTGTGCAGTAAAGATTTAGTAACAGGAATTTCCTCTAAATCTGTTGCCTTTTTTCAGCACTTCCACATCTCCCTGCTCTCAGTGCAGTTGCCACTTTAGATCAGGCAGGCACTGAAGTAAGGCCCACCTTGGCAACGTCCTTACCCCCAGCGTTCTGCTGGACCTAAGCACCTAACAAGGCAGGGTGGGTTTTGAAGTGGTCTCAAATGGTGTCAGCTCATTATTTCAGAGGAAACCTGCTCCAGAGAGGAAGGTAGGCTGATCCTTTTAACATCCCAACTTACTTTTAGAAACGACTCGCTGAAAAAGTTGTCTGCATTATTACTAATCTGTATTGAGATCAGGTTATCTAGTGTGAGCTCTACTGGAGCCACGCATCAAATGAGAGTTTTATCACGTAATCCAGCTAAGCCATATATGCAAAAGATGAAATATTGGAACATATTAAATATACATGCACTGCTTTCAAATATACAACAGAAAGATTGACCTGATTCATCAGTGCTCTGTCTCCTACATGAAGGGGCTCTAAAGCCTTAAAAAGATACCCAATTATCACCCATGCTTGTACACTTTTCTAATGCACAAGAGGATTCATTTTCATTGATGAAACCCTAAAAGACAGCCTGCTGATACCAAGATTTGTAAACTATGGGATATATATAATTAAAATTATGTTGTTACTTTGAATGAGCTGAAGTCCTCTGTCTAATGCTTACACCCCAAAGCAATTTTCTTCTTAGCAAATTAGCAAGAAAGTTGTGATTTGCCATGAACAAGGGGGAAGAAAAAAAAAAAAAAAAAAGACTTGGTTGCTTAGTGGGGATCCACTAGCTTTTGCTGGCTGAGATTTAAACAACAGGAAAATACCATTAGCATTTTCATGGGCTAATATATGCCCCCACAACTTCAATATGATTCAGCTTTTAAAGTGAAACTGCAGCCATGAAAGCTTAATGTCTGTTGAAACATTTTTTTGTGTGTACAAAAAGGCCAGAAAAACCATCACCTGGGGTTCTTCAGTCCCAATCAAACGTAAAAGCTCTCAGTTTCCAAGTCTGAAAAACACAGGTTGAAAAAGCAGTGATGTTTTTCTTTTTCTATGGTTGCCAGGAATTGCTGCCTTTGAAAAATGAGATGAAGTGTCCATTATTCACTGGAAACTTGCCCGGTCTTAAAGAAGACTTTAGGTGCCATGCATTTTAAGCTGCACATCCTCCATAAAGATTTTACTCCTCAGGCTTGGACCGATTCCATTCTCTGCTTGTTTTACCCACTGGAAAGCTTCTCATTTGCCTGCAAACCATATCGCAACCTCTGGCCACAACTGTTCACAGGAGAACTCTTTCCAGTTTATTCTGGCTCGAGGCAAGACTCAGAATCCAGGCCAGTTCCTGGTACACAGCCACGTTTGTGGCTTTAGCAATCTGACCATCTGACATGCATGAAAATGATTTCTTGTCGAGATTCAAAACAGTGGCCCAGATAGATAGAATACAAGAAGTAATAAAGCGAATAATAAAACTTGATGTTTTCCAGTATTTTTTAGGTTATTTCCGGGACAGGACTCAGCACTGTGCAGAGGTGGCACAACCAGCTCAGAGACAAAGCCACAGGCTTAGGGACAACGTGAGATATCCCATGGTACAGACTTGGGGATCAGCTGCAAGGAGAGGTGTCCTCCCCTTAAAACAAGGCAATCTGCAGTTGACTTCTGTACTACAGCAACAAGACTGTGATTATATAAATTTATTTTAAATCCTTTCTGGATTCTTAAGGAAAAGTTCCTCTTCTAAGCTATTTTGTTAGAAATGCACTTCCCCCAGCAGGTGAGTTTTTCAAGAAAGTTCATTTTAAGACATAAATAAGAACATTCGGTTAAGAATAAAATGTTTCTATTTGTTCTCTTCTTAACTAGGCATTACTCTTTTGTTTCAAATAGCTCTGTTTAGACTTTTCTTCTATGGTATAGCTATACTGCTGATGATTAATTTTGCAATGGACCTAGAATTATTTTATTCCCTTTTACAGGTGATTGGAGATTCTTTGCTTTCACTGCTATTTGGAATACTTTGGTAAAAAATCTCCAAGGAAATGGAGGTGTGGAGCCCCTTCTAACATTACCACTGCTGTCTTTGGGTGGGGCAGGAGGATCAGCAGCACTCCATGCACCTGCAAGCTCCCCTCAGAACTACTGTTACTTTAAATCATTCCTTGCTGAATAGGTTTCTTTCAAAAGGGTACTTTGTGTTTGCTCTGACCTCCTAGAATGTAAGGATAATCTGAGACAAAAAATGCACAGAGGACAAAAATAGTGGGGAAAAAAGTCAGATGTGAGCCCTAACCTCACAAAAGTCCCTACTCTGAATTCAGTATTAGAGCACTCAGCCTGCTTTAAATATTTCACTTGCAGGCAGCACAGAGAGGGACATAAAAGTGTTTTGAATTATTTCTTCAGAGATGATGTATCAGACCAAGACAACAATGACTTTAAAAGGAACAGTTTATCTCTACAAAGTACTAAACTTTTGAAACATTCTTCCCTCCACAGAAAGGCCTTTTAAATAACAATGCCCTGAGCCAGTGGATTAAACCTTGGGACCCCATTCTGCTGCTGCAGCTCATGAGCAGCTTCTGTTCTAGAGAAACGAGTTCTTCACATGCTCTTGCAGGGGAAAGGGCAATCCACAGCAGCACAGCTCCCACGCCTTCAATACAAGTTATTTCCTGGGCAAAAACTGTGTGATGTGAGGTCACCAAAGCTTGAAGAGATGGGCTGGGGCCAAGGAGGCAGCACAAAGAACCCGAGCATGAACAGAGAAGGGAGGAGATGACGTTACTGTCTCAGAAAATGTCCCTGTCCTGTATTCTACAATAGCACATCTGCTACACAGCTACAAAAGTTCTTCTGATGGGCACTCGTGCAAATAAAACCTGAATGTACAGAGAAAACAAACAGAAGTGCCAGGATCACCAAGGCAGCTCAAGTGCAGATTTAAGCAAATAGTTAAGATTAGTATGTCAGATTTTGTTGTTGATTTGTTGTGTGTTTGTTTTAGGTGTCCCCTCCTCTCCTTCTTTGGGATTTGGTAGTTTTTATCAAAAAACCTCAATGGCCAAGTTAAGGCTGTGCAAATTGTTACACCACAAGAAAGGGAAGGGTTGTGTGGATGAGGAGGGCAGCCAAGCCTCGGTGGGTGAGTGAGGAGTGGTGGTCTGAGGGTCCACCCTGCCCTATGAGAGGGCAACGAGCCCCATCTGTTTGCATTGTCCTCTCCCCACACTCCTGAAGGTGCATCTGCTTTCAGCTAACCCCTGGTGAAGGCCAGCTCAATCCTCCACATCACAAAGTCCAGATGTAAAGAAAAAGGAAACAGTCCTGATCATTTATTATTTAACTGTTGTATAGTGCTCTTATGTGCTTGCTTCAGGGTATGGGATCTTTTAGGTTTTTAAAAAATTGTTTAAAAATAATAAAAAAGGCAGCCTGTGGGCTTAATTTAAAACCTGGTCTTTTCTAATATACTTGTGGATAAAAAAAGTCAACTAATACCATGTATAGTGTGGTACTCACAGTCAGGACATTTAATTCTTTCTGAAGGTGAGATGCATCATTCCCAATCCAATGTATAGATAAGAAAACCAAGGAAGAAATGGAATTTTTTTCAGACTGAATTCTTTTCTTCCAAAACAATACGTGAAATACTTCAGGAAATTAAACTTTTTCCTCTTTTTACCATTCCTGTGAATCCTCATAAATAGTTATTGATAAAGTTAGATGTCCTATTTCAATATACTGAAGCTAAAACAATTCTTAGAAGAAATAATAATTTGGATCTCACTTCCCTCTCCCTCAAGCCAGCATGCAATATTGCATCTCTCAGAAAATTTTTTCATAAAAATTTCCAGTGAAACAAGCAGAGCAAATAGCTTGCAGAACTAGGTCTAAACCTAAAGATTTTAAGGTTTCTCTTGCCATCAAACAGAGTTTAAGCCAGCGGTGGAAAAAACTTGCCCAGTCAAACCCCCTTGAGATCTCTGCTTTGAGCTAAAGCACCAGACATCTGTTTTACCCAGCATTACAAGCTCCAGTCTATAAAAGCTGTTACAGATCTTATCCACGAAGGCCACGAGAATGGGGCTACATATACTTTTGTTTATAGCAATCTACAGTGGAAAGATTTGCACTGTATCAGTACAATCAGTACAGAATCTAATTTCATTTTACTCATCGCATTTTGGAGTACAAAATGAAATTAGCAGAACTCCATCTTCCAAACACAAAATTGTGTTGATGTCTGAAAAGCAGCCTGATTTGTAAATATCTATTATGCACCACTTGTGCATAAGCAAGGATGCAATTATTCAAATCCATTCTGTGTTTGTGCTTTTTGATTGCCAGAAATCTTTACTGCAGCAGCAGAAGCTGCCCTAGCCCACAGGGAGCCTGGGCTGAGGTCTGAGCCCACCCGTTCCCCCCAGCCCCTTCTCTCCTGCACTGCCAGAGGGTTTGGCCTCGATGGACTCTTGATATGACCAGGTCCAAAGAAATTACTGCAATTGCTCATCTCAAACTGGCATTATGTGCCGTTTCTGAAAACCACAATGAAAGGATTAATAGGTAGATTGCTTTTCAAGGTACTTCAAAGCACAAAGCACTGAGCTTGCTTAATGGTCTCACTCATATATGATGGGAAATGGGGTTTTCTGGTTAAAGATGGATGGACTGCCTCGCTCGAGTATTTGCCTGCTGCTGGATGTACTTCAAATGACTTTTCAAGTCTCCTGACAACAGGACTTACTATCAATGGGACAATTTCCATGAAAAATCAACAGCAATGTCTTGCA
Organism: Merops nubicus; assembly: GCF_000691845.1. Taxonomy (NCBI): domain Eukaryota; kingdom Metazoa; phylum Chordata; class Aves; order Coraciiformes; family Meropidae; genus Merops; species Merops nubicus. The sequence continues at coordinate 266,244 of NW_008592897.1, read as the reverse complement.
ACAGGCCAGCTGTGCTCACAGGTAGCTGCTTGGAAATGGAATGGCACAGGCCCAAGTTTGACTTTCAGCTTTGTTTATGCTCAGCAGTTATGTAAGTTTTAGGTCAGCTAGAAATCTAATTCATTTCAGTGCAACCTGCTCTTTGGCTAGTTGTATGCCAGTTTAAATTGAGTTTATACTGGTTTAGGCTGCTCCTGTCAATTACCTTCAAAAACCACATGGACAGCCAGGAACAGATTTACAGAGAAGTATAGATGTGTAAGGGGGTGGTGGGGTGGAAAGGAGGACTTAATACATGAGAAGCACTCAGACAAAGAAAGGTAGAGCATGTTTTGGGTCACATGTGGGGAAGCAGCATCACCTCTCATGAGTATGGAAGCTCCTGTGGGTGGCTCCGGAGTTGGCAGCTATAAAGTCTGGGTACATCTACCTCTGCACCTCTCCTCAGCTGCAGGGCTGAAGCTATCCCAGGGCTCTAGGGTCAGAACTTCGGATTTAGCACTCAGTGCTGCTGGATACCTCTCCTTCCAAATGAGAAGCATTATCAGTTTGGTATATGAAGCACTAACAAACCTGATCTTATGCAGTCATTAAGAATAAAAGCCAAGGACTGCAACTAGAAGGCTGAAATAAAGGCATTATATTCATTCTACTCACTACATTATTCATGGCAGCCTTTGCAATGCCAGGTATGTCACTAATTACACGGCCCTGTACCAAAACTGACTGCTAAAATAGAAAAGTAACTCTTGTACTTAACTGAGAATTTGCTGTGATGCTTTTATGAGTTACTCTCCACCAGAAAACAAGACAGACTAATTGGCTTCACTTTTGTGTATAACCATTTTTGAAGCTTTATCCTTTTCCCATTTCATATACACCTGCTGTTGGTTGCAGTCCTTGGTACAAGGCTCTTTTGCATTTGGGAGAGGAAGAACAACAAAAGTTCTCATGCAAATAATAAAAATAATTGTTGGTATTTGATTTTTTAAGTGTTAAGTTTTAAAACTAGAGTTTTTAGCCAAAGTTGACCAAATAGCTTGCCCTTAAAAAATAAGGGAATGCAAATAAATTAACTATTGTATTCTACTGGACCTATTAATAAAGTTTATTTAAGGAAATTAGAAGGCAGGGATGCCAAAAGACATATTCAAAGTTTGTTTAATGTATGCACATCTCATTTAACAAGTAACTTTCTATCAGTAAAATTCTTGTGTGTGACGATTGGAGGGAAGCTCAAATTTGTTTTATTTTAGCACTACACCTTTAAAAAAAAGTAATAATGCTGGCAGATATTCCAGACTTCCTAGTTCAGCATTTTTAAAGTTTTGAGATATGCAACAAGAGACAATAACTTATTAGACACGACATTAAAATACAGCAATTAACAACAAACCACTTGATTTGCAAGTTTGATGCTTTCCCTTGAAAATGGGCCCAGTTAACTAAAGCACTGTTCTACTGCAATGACATATTTTTAACATAAATACACGGTCACCACATATCAACAGTTCACACTGTGAGCCACAAATTAATTCCAGCAGCGGCGCTGATGCTCGGATTCTCATTTTTCACTGTCATATGTGTGGCTTTAGTGTCAAAAGTGATACATCTAAGGCTGTCCCTCCCCTCTGCTTTCCATTCGAATAGTGTGCTAGCATACTGTGACATAATCAACAACCCTGAAAAATACTGAGGCATGGATTTGAATGTAAGTGTACGTATCAAAGAGGCATACACCTTCTGATCCAATTTAAAGCTCAGATCAAACAGTACTAGGATATGCTCCACACAGCTTTAGCTGGTGAGGAACTGCATTAAAAAACCCAAAAAGTTAGTTTATCCAGTGAAGTTTTAGAGTGCTGTTGGGGTGTTAGTGCCTACAACTAAACGCCAGAGTTAGATATCTGTGCAACACTTCAGGCTCAGCCACTTTGAGAACTGATGTGATGCAACAGCCTGCCCTGGGCTCTCTCAATAGTGGTGAATTTTACCTCAGCCAGGTCCAGCTTATGATCCTGTTCTGCACACAACTGAAGAAGCTGCTCTAGCAACTATACAGGTTGGCTGGAGAGAACCTACGAGCAGTATTCACTTACTCTGATAAACAGGGTTAGCCCCAGTTAAGTGGTATTTTGAGTAGGGGGAGTGTTTCCAAAACAGTGTTGATGGAAATGTAGGCAAGAGAAACTGAAACTTCCCCGAGCAATATAATTAAATACCACTAGGCTTAATTTAGTTCCCTGGAAGATGTCCCATTTAAGTAGATTTTCTAATTAGGAATATCCCGATTACCTACTGAGGTGTCTACAGCATCCAAATGACATTAAAAATAAAATAGAGAGACAAGAAGTGTGGCTACTAGGCCTTGTCCCCTTTAGAAACATGGTATGGTTCAGCTGTTAATGAAAATTAAAGTAGGTACATGTTTTTTTCCCCAGACTGATCCGTGTTGGTAATTGCAGAGTGAAGAAGACTAACGATAGCCATGAGGTCAGATCTGCTCTTCATTTCCGAGTCCAATTCCATAAGAACTAATGAGAACTGGACCTGCCATAACAGAGCAAAATTGCATCTTCAAGAACAAAAAGGCTTGAAAAGACAGACTGTTTAATTCCAAGAGAGCTGACATTTTCAGTCCATTTTTATCACAGATGCTCCTGTCAAGATTTGCTTGCTTTAAAAACATGGAGCAATTAAAACCAAACTAATGCTGGGCAAGCTGCCTTGAAACACTGAGCTAAAATCTGGCTTTACCCAACGTAAGTTAACTCACATCGCTTCACTTCCCTGGCTTCCAGCCTGGGTGCTGATGCCCTGGTTAGGCACAGAAAGCTTCTTGCTCACACACTTCTGGATCTACACTGAGCAGAAAAAGGTTGTATCACATACTATAGATGATGTGGATTGTAGCTTCCCTATAGCAAAATATTAATTTTGAAGAATTTTTGTAGAGCTTATGATGTAGCTGTGCTACTGCCTTTTCCAAGGCGAGGATAGTATAGCTCTATATCCAAGAATCATCCCAGTCCTCAGGGCAGGCTGCAGTTCTGCTGCACATCCAGTGCTTTTGACACATGCTCCACAGGACTTAATCTTTATCCATTCTTTTACCCCTATCTAAATGTTAATCTTTCAGTAATATTATGGCAAGAAAACCTGCCAGAATTTTTTTAAAAAAATTAAATAAATCTTCCTACACATCCAGACTTTTTAATCTGCAGGAATACAGCTCTAGATTTCCGTGGATGCAACCCATTGATCTTCACTTCTTCTAAAGTACATTCTTGGTTTTATGTTTCTACTCCTCAAGCACAAAAACTGTAAATCCTTTAGGTCTCTTTGTAGTGCCAGGTAGATGTGCACTGCAGATGCGAGTTATGCTAACTCTGAAGACATACTTCACATAAAGATCACACAAATCAAAAAGTGTCCTAAGGCGTATTGTACATGGGCCTGTAAAAAATGCTACCAAAAGCTCTTTAATATGATGGAGGGGTGCCTTTCTAAAACTCCAGCATGACTTCAATGGCTCCTCAGCGTAGGGGAGTTCACCAGTGATCAGGAACAGCAAGTTCAGTGGCAAGACAAAAGGGAAAAGGCTTCCTCATATTTTTAAGAAAAGCTGCCAAGAAGTATGAATCTACATTACAACTCTGGGAGACAGTGGGTACAGTTCAAACATTGTCATTACTACTAAGAAGGATCTTGATATGCCATGAACCATTTGCACAGCAGGCAATCCACACAGATCACACAATGCCATCATGGCTAGACTGAGACACAAAAGTTCTCATTTTGATATTTTCAGTACAATGTCCCTGAAGGGGGCACAGCCATTAAGACAGCTAAAGCACCAACTCTCAAAACTTCTGGCTCAAATTCAGTGCAAGATCCAGCTATAACAACAAAAGGCACAGCGCCTGTCAACTCTGTCCTCAAGGAATGGCCAGAGAGTTAAATTGGAAGAAACCATAGAAAGTTATTAGGTGTTTTATTGTTTAACTTGTTCTCTCTTGATCGACACCATGCAAACAGTAAGGACAAAGTAAAAACTCCAATTGCATTAGGAAGGAATCAAATTGAACAACACAGCAAATGCACACAGAAGTCTGAAAGGCAAAAGGCTCCAGCAGTATAGATTGATTAGCAGAACCATGAATGATCTGATGTCACTTCAGAGCTGCACATGACTCTGATCTTGCCCTGTTATCTGAGTTAGCACCTAGCATTAGCATACAACAGACAACACAAACCAGGAGACAGGAGCATCTCAGATCTGGTATCTGGTAGATGACCGACCTGTACAGCAGGCCACACAACCAGGAGAAGACTACTGACAGAAAAATAACAAAAAACCCAGCATTGCAGACAACACTATGATGGAACGGAGATCATATACTTCAGTGGCTTAGTACCTACTAGAAAAGAATCAGCAATGGGCACTATGCCCTGCCACCTACTCACTTGACACCAAAGCAGCACAAAGAGTGAAGTGAACAGCTCCTGAGGGACAATGCTGGATCACACGCTACTCATGGGGCAGTCCCTTCAGCCGTCGTGTGTACAGAGGGACCATGATCATCTGTGCCAGTTGCTCCACTGTGGTTTTTTTTCCTGGCTAAGCAGTAAAGAGCAATAATCCCTTGTTTCAAAAAAATAATAAATTCTTGCCAGCCTTAAAATGTCTCTTGTTTCAATTACTGATCTGAAGGGGCAGAATTTAACCCTCTTCTGAGGAGCTTCCGTGTCCTGCAGACTTTGTGTGTGTGTTTCAGCACACCACCTGAGCAGCACCAAGGGCTGGGTTTGGACCAGTTGATTTGCTTCTCTGCTGTGTTGTGGTTTGGTTTTTATTTAGGCTTGGCATTTTTTTTTTTTAATCAAAGGTAAAAAGTAGTTAAGCAGAATGACACATTGCAGAAGTCCTCTCTGTATAGTTTATCTTTCAAGTGCAGACAGGGATATACAAAACAATTCAACATCTGAGGAAAACCACCTAGTGCAACCACAGCTTTACAATGCATTGATCTAACTTTTTGAATTAATGACTACTGAATGTCATTTTCCAGTGAGAACAAAAACAAAATCCCAAAGCCTACATATTTTCCCTTTGTTTGTGTGTGAGTGTATATACATGACTTAAGGATTAAAAAAAAAACACCAACAAAGAAGTTGAAGTACCCCTACAGAAGACAGTGAAAAAGGACATTTGTTCTTGCATGCATAGATTCAAACACTGAAAATACCTTAAAACTGGCAGTGAAGAATGTCTTATCCTGTCTAAACAAAATATTGCTAGAGAACCACTTGATTTGTGACCAGCCTGGCCACAGAATAAAAGCAGAGAGGATTTCAAGAATTTACATGGAAAGAACATTGGTTTAATAAATTCATGCATTGCAACTTCTATATTTGCACAGATTTGAATAAATGCAAGATGTGGAACAGAAGGTTCTTCAGAGAACAGAGCATCTCTGAAGAAAGGAACTGAGGAGGGCTCTGGGTGGTTTTGGGTGTGGTTGGTTTTTAATTTGGTTGGTTACTTTTTTTTACCTCCCCTCCAGAAGCACTGGGAAAGAGGCAGATAGTAGGTCCTTATCTTCCAAGTTGGTCCTTCTGTAAACCAAGCATCTTCTTGCCCACACTCTCAGTCCCAGACAGATAAGTAAATCTTTGTCTTATACTCAGGTTGAGTTTCTTAACCCTAAAGACTTTCCTGGTGTTTTGGAAAGAATCTTTCCTGGAGAAAAGGCAGAGAGCTTTTCATGTAGACAAGTCAGCTCTCCAATCCTAAGTCCTAACCAAATCCTATCTCTCCTCAAAAGCCCAAGAAACTCAGCTTTTGTAATCAGCTCTAATCATAAATTTAACTAGCATAGGATAACAGTGAGCTTTTACTGCTTGTGTTTTTTAAAATGAGGAAGGCTGGTTTGAAACACAAGCAAAGCAAAACAATCCTGCAGCCCAGCCCCCTTAGAAGTGCACATGTTTGCATGGACAGGTTTTCCTAGCTGGGGAGGATACAGGCTGCTGCTCTGGAGCCCTAAAGACATGGTTCATTGCTGGGGCAGAAATATCTATGAATAACAACTGCAGGCATCTGTGGGAGGTGGGTGCTTCTACCCATGCTGGTCCAGGCCACTTGACATACACAGCAGAGACATGCAGTTTAAGAACACATTATGCTGCTTATGTTTCATTTTATTCCTTCAGCAGCTTAACGATTTGCAAAAGCACGATTCATTTGCTTCCTGTTTGCTTCTGGGTGAAGCAGTATATATTAATCACTGGCAGACTACAAGCAGATTCCCTTCCCTCCCTGTGACTGCTTGCTCAGGGTTGAGGTGGCTGGTGCTACAGCAGGGAGATCTCAAGCAGCAGCTTCCCACACAGGAGATGGGCACAGAACTAAACTGGTGCTTCAAAGTCCATGGGAGACCATGACAAACACCACCTTGAGGAAATGAAAAACGATGAAGCAAAATAGTGATGAGGGCATGGAGCCAGACAACCTTTAAGCTCAAGTCTGTGGCTCTGATGGAGTTTGATTTAGGACTAGTGCATTAGCCTGGGTGTGACTTTGGTATAAAATGGGTATAAAAGAAACCCACTCACCCTAATCTTAAATGTGTTATGAGGCTTCACATCACTATTATATAAAACTTGCTGAGATCTTTTCCTGAAGTATGCTGTGTACAGAGAGTTCCAATTACTAATAGTATCATTAAGAAATAATTAGCTGGAATGAAAATGCTTTTTGTTGGCAGACTGCTTGAGTTGTCTGCAGCATCTTCCAGTGACTTAATCTGATTTTTACAAAACTATCTTTCCAGTAAATCTGTGTGTGTTAATTAGAGAGACTGAAAGAAATTTCATTCTGGGGCCAGAAAAGCAAAGTATGACCCTTAGTGAATGCTCTGAACTACTTCATCCTGAAGGACTTTGCCTGTGGTTTTTGACACTTGAGGAAAAACTACAAAGAAAAAAAAAAAAAAGTGTGAACACTAATGGCTAATTAAGGTGCCTTCATTGCATCTCTGCCAGCCCTGACACATATTTGCAGACCTACAATGATGAATAGAGAACAGTTCGTAACAAGGGGAAAAAAAAGCGTGCTAAGAGAATTTGGAGAAATCCATGTTAATGATTGCATGAACCCATCAGAAGGCAGATGGCAAAGGAGAATCATCTGCAGCTGCAGTTGTGTTTTGCATATCATCCAGCAGCAGCTCACAGACTTCCCAGTGTGGTTTCTTACTAGACTTGTTCACCAATTAATTCCTGACTTTGCTTCTGGTCTTCAGCCAGACATTAGAAGGAGCACTAGTTTGACTAGACCTACAAGTTACCTGACATTCCTGACTACAGGCTTCCTAAAAAAAAAAAATCAGACTTAGAAAAACTTAAGTTGGTTGCTTTGTAGAAAAATCATATGAACATATTTAGAAGTGTTTAAATATTTAGCTATACAAGGAAGTACTGTTAATTCCAGTCTAGCAGAAGTGCAGCAAACAGTGCAGATGCTTGAGTATGAATTTAAAAACCAAACAACTAACTCTCCCATTTAAAAAAAAAAAAAAAAACCACTCACTGAAATCTTACTATTTTAGTTATTTTTTAAGATTATGCTATGACGTATAGCCTTAGTGAGAAAAATAAGTTAGTTTGGAGGGGAAAAAAAAAGTAAGGAAGAAATGAAAGAATGAGTGCTTGAGAAAGGTGTCACTTGGAACAAATCCTGAGCTTCTGTCAGAACTGATTAGAAGGTTGGATACGCTACAAAAGGCAAGAACTGTTGTGGTTGACCAATTAATTTGCTAAAATATTAGACAGGGAAAATACAAAATGTGCAGAGAAACCAAGAAGGATAATTTGTGTTAAAATTAAATTAAAAATAAAGAGAAGAGTTCAGTATTCACCCAGCTCTGGAAAATACTCCCACAGAAACTAGTTTTTGTGTCAAGGGAAAAGATTTCATCTATTGCTGCAAACTGGACATCATTTTACCAGTCTCCCTATTTAGTTGCTTTCTTAGCTATTGACAGGCAGGGTAAAAAGGTGGTGAGAAAAAAAAAAAAAGTAATGCGACTCATTTGAAAGAGAACTCATGGCAGTAAAATAACTGTCAAAGAGCTACCTAGTCTCTACACAACACCACTAACAGTATCCAAATTTGGATTATACTGAACACAAAACTTGGTAAATTCAGAGCACTTAGAAGTCATACAGGAGAAGGTACTGAACAGTGAGTGAATCAACACCATGAGCTGTCCCAGCCTACATCTTTTCTCAACGCTGGGTTCCCACAACAAGGCTCAGTAGGGAGAAGACAGAAGGGGGCACAAGGGGGCAGAAGCTGTCTCCTAAATGACAAGAGTTACAGCTGCTCTTCGCTCAGCCAAGAGAAGCTCCAAAGAACTTCCATGGCTCAGCTCCCTGTTTGCAAATTGTGTAAGGTTGATTTGGTGTTGGTGAAAGTGCAAATTGATTCCTTTAGCTCAAACCCCAAAATTCTACATCTGTATCAATAATGTATGCTGCACAAACTCCAGGAGCTGCCACAAAACACCTGAAAAGTGTTTGCTTCAGTCAGGTTGGTGTGTAATCTGCCTGCTGAAGCAAAGGATGGAAACAGCTTCTGACCTTCCAGTTTTAGAGGTCCTTCCACAGAAAGGGGATCAATGACCTAGACTCAGGGATTTAGCTGGCCTTTCTGATGCAGTATTTACCTGTTAGAGTGCACAGCAGTGCATTGTTCTCCTTCTGTATCTGAATGTTATTCATCATTCACATTGCTACATTGCTTTAACAATATGCCCAGTGCTTTATAAACACCCATAACAAAGGATGTTCATTGATTACAAAGAGCAATACAGAGATGATGATTTGTAGGTATACAAACTACTACAGTATTTATATGTTAAACCTGTGCAATACTGACAGCTCACATCTTTTGCTGAATGGTTAAAAAGAAGTAGTAATTGGTTACTAATGCCTTGCATATTTTGATGCTGTATGTCAAAGATGGGAAACTGGTTAATAATTTGTGGAGTAAATCTTTGCAGCTGTCTCTATGTCAGGATAGCTGATTATTTTTTGTTTCACACCAAACCAGCCAGCACAATGCATCACTGACCAAAGAACATTGAAATGTTAATTCATAGGAGCAATAATCTAAAATCTCTCTGCTAGAAAGGGGCAAAAGGAGCTCCTCTGTATTTCCCATCATTACCAGCCTTCAGACCTCGCTACAGCAAAGCACCTGAACAAGCAATTCTAGTTTCTGAATAATGGTGGTCATGCTTCAGATTAATTGGCCTGTTGGAGCAGAATGTTAATAGGGCACCCACAATCCTGTCCTCTTGTTTTTGTGATTAACACAGTACAAAGCCCTGGAGTTTACTGAAGTCAAATACATATTTCCCTTACGAAAAACAGCCTCTGTGTGGCTGTTTCTTAAGAGATTTCCCATTATGGCAACAAGGGCCCTTTAAAAAGTCATTTTTCCTGGAACATAATTCAGAGCAGATGCTGATCTAGCAATGACTTTGCTGGAGCTTTTATTTAAAAGAAAAACGGAAGGAAAACCCGTTCTGCTCAAATGCATTTTGTCAGCCACTTCTGGTTTTCCCCCACTGTTTATTACCAAACTGCCTCAGCAAGATGCTTCAATATTAGCCCTCTGACAATGAGCTGACATTAAGTGGAAAGGCTGACTAGAATAAAAAATCCCTAAATAGGAACTGAAGGGGAAAAAAATAAAGAAGGTATATCTTATGTAAATACTAAATATTTTATATCAAGCGTATCTAATTCCCAGTATTCAGGCTGGACCTTGGAAAAGGCCCTTGGAAAGCATACAGTATTGACATCAGGATACAAATAGCCAGTGGAAAACATGGTCAGAGTTAATACAGAGGAAGCTGGAAATCATTTAAAGGAAGACATTACCAACCAAAGACTTTCTGAGACACTAAGTTGTGAGTTTTTGTCAAAAGAGGAACCTTATATCTTATTTTTGCCCAGAAGTACACACCATCCTGCCCATGAAAAAAAAAAAAAAAAAATCTCTACAACCACTACTGAAGGTAATTACTGTTCTTACATATCTGCAGATACCAGATCCAGCTTAGTAACATTAATTAGGCAAAACTGTAAGGACTTTGGAAATCAGTTCCAAGGCAGTGAGATACAGAGGGAACAGAACAGATTTGAGTTGAGTTTCACAGTGTTTTCCAGCAGTCTAATGAGGAGTTGGAGACAGGAGGTCTTGCAGGAGGACAGGAGAGGCACCCTGGCAGTACTGCCAACTGGCCTTTCTCAGAGAGCAGCTTCAACTGCACAGCCATTGCATTTCTAGCTGGCATCATTCACATTCCTAAAAGCTTTTCTTGACTAGGAATGAACTGAAGCATGCTTAGGAGTTCCACAGGTGTAGGCAGCACATCTCCCTTTTCCACAAAACCTCACTTTCCACTTCCAACATGCCCTCTCCAGCTACACTATCTCCAGCTCCTGGTGCCCCTAGCAAAAATATTTGATTTATATGAGGAAACAAGAAATTAAGCTGTGCTGGCCTGTGCCTCCCTTCCCCCCAACACCATATATAACATATGCCCTGGCAACTATTATACCTTGAGCAGACTTCAGGTGCTGCCCTGCAATCAGCTCACTGAGGGGAGAGCACCATGCTGCAGCTTTTAACATAAAGCCTCCTTGTGCCAAGGTTGCAATCTATGTACCATTCAAAAGTGATTACAACAGGCTTTTTGATTTAGGTACATGCTTCCACGCAGTTAGATAATGAACACCACCACGAAAGTGGCTAGTTTAACCACAACCAGACACCAGGATATGCAGCAGTGTCCTTTGAATACTTTGGAGCTTTTTCATTTCAATAATTTCCCTGCAGTAAGAGGATTTCTGCAGCTGTTTACCTTGAAACCTAAAACTATCTCAAGCTTTGCTCCATAGGGGCTCTTCTATTTCTGTTCAGTTACCACACTGTGCGAAATTAAAGATCTTTTTCTCATGTCATACTTATTGAACGTCTCTGAACTAGAGGACTGGAAGAAAGTATGTAGGAATGAAAAAACCAAATGGTTTGTAACTTGAAATGACCTTGTGGGAGATTTCTGTATGAAATGCCTAATAATCTGCTTTTACACACCTAGCTTATACATCAGCTGTTTGGCTTTAAGCTTTAATTCCTAAAGCCCTCAAGATAACAGCTCTCTATATTTATGGCTAGGTCTTTACACTTATCTTTCAATATTGCTCTCTATTGCAAGCCCCCAAACTCAAAAAATAGAATTGATTTGGACATCAGCCAGTGACCACTTGTCTGGGAAATGTTTAATTGTTTTGTTTTTTAAATTATCTTTATGAAACATGCTAGAGAGGCTGTCCAGGAAATCTCTTTTTCTAATCTTGATTATTGTAGCTATTCTTTTTCCAATTTAACCACTGAACTTTTACAGTACAGGCACAAAGCGAGTTTAGACTCCTGGTCAGGAAGCCTCTGAGCACCTTAGGATAAACTTTGGGAATAGGAAACTTTCAGGGAAATTAGGGAGGAGGAATTTAAAAGAAAACCCATTTCTCCTCCAAAATTTCATAAAAATTCAACATTGAAAGTGTGATCTTTGCTTTGATGAGGTGAATAAGAGGAGAAAAGAAGCATTCCTATAATTTCTGGGTAATGTTTGCCTCATTTGAAGATTCCTCTAGAATCAGAGCTCTAACATCAGCTATAGCAGTTGTCTCTTCCCCAGTGCAGACAGATCCTCACTCATAGCAGATTGAGTAGAGGCTTCACATGGACCACCAAGCAGACTTGACATGATTTGAGACTTCAGATGCTCCCAGAGGAGATATCTGCACCAATGCTTGTGCACATGAAAGGTTCCACAACCCACTCCCAGTCCTCAGCAGAGGCTCTGTGTTCTTCCACACTGCTAAATGTAATTAGAGTTTAGCAAAGAGTTTATAATTGATTTAATTGCTGCTGCTTTTCTCTTCAGGAAAACATCTAAAACCAGATCATTAACCCCACAGCTTTCTTTGCTGTCTGGGATTATTCAGTGGCATTTCCCAGAAGTTTCAAGTTTTATTTTATTTTGCTGGATAAAGACTGAAACTGGAAGTAAAATTTCTCTATGTACTGTGTGCATGAAAGCGTCGATTAGGGTTCTGTTTGGCAGCAGCAGTACCTAAAGTTCTTGAACTGGCTGTTAAAATACACAAGAAAAAAAACCAAACCAAACAATCAATACCTTCACAGAAGCCCTGTCCTCAGCAGATGCTCTTCCTCCACTGGAGTAGCCAGTTGTACCTACCTCTTCACCCTCTCTTCTCCTGCAGAAATTCCTGCTTTTGGCTCTGTGTTGCTTGGGTCTCACCTTCAAACTCATTGCTGCAGTGGCCAAATGCACATTTCTAGTCCAATCCTACTTCCCCATCCAGTTACTCTTACAAAAAGTGGCAACAGGAAATAAGTTTGACAACATTAGAAGGGCAACCCCTGAGCTGAAACCTAATTCCCGCCTCATTACTCTAGCATCAAAAATTGAATCTTGAAAAATTACACTTGAAGAGGACAATGAATGGGTGCAAACATAACTGAAGGGAACTCATTTAAGAATCTGGATGAATATTCATGGAAAATATTTTTGCATTGTTTGCTTAGCTCTAATTGCATTCATTAAAGAAAAACTTCATTAGAGAAGGCAAGAGCATATTGTTGTGCACAGCAGTGAACAAAATACAATCCTAGAAATAGCACTTAGTGTTTTCTAAGCCATGTGCACAGGCTTGTCAGTAACTGGTAACAAAGGAAACATTTCAGAGTTATAATGAGCTCAAATGTTGATATTAACAATTCAAATTCATAAAAGGGATAGGCACAGTTTGAGCTTCTTGCAATACAAACAGTAACACCAAAAATATTGGCATTGCATACTGAGGGAAAGGGTTAGATTCTTGGAGGAGCTAACGGATAAATAAGGGAACTACTGGCACGCACAGGTACAACGATGGACACGTGCATCATTGCCTGATGATGGATGACTTCTCAGTCTTTGTGAATGTGTTTCCATCTAATTGCTGATGCACAGAGGTACAATCTCTTGTATTAGTGCCAGCTAACAGAAGAGGGCTCTGTTTTTCAGGAAAAACATCTTCAGTTCTGCAAACAGCTCACACACATTCACAACCTTGCTTTATACCGTACTAGGTTTGAAACTGGGCATTTACCCAGGAATGGGGCAAAAATTAAGGTTCCCTTCCTCTCAGAAACATGCTACCTGTCTCTGTCATTAGCAGTATGTCAGTATTCCACCTCCAGGTCATGTTTGGGGGAACACTGCTCAGCAGTTCCATACCAAGATGCTGAGTTCTTCCCACGTGCTGTGTGCCACCCAAGGGACCTCCTGCCATCCTGGCGAGAGGAACCAGGTGTCAAAGAGTCTGAACCATGCCTGACATTACACATCCAACTGCCTGGGCATTACAGTAATCAGGCTTATTTTCAGATTGAGTATTTCAGAGAAGCTCAATGAACACTTCAGACCCTTCATAAATAATAGAATAAAAAGCTAATAAGGCTTCTCTGCAAAGGTTTGAGAAGATTAAACACAACAGGAGCCAATTCTGTAGTGTTAGGGACCACACAAGTACTGCAGTAAGAGATCATCTTTGATAAACATTTCATGTGGTGTCCAGACATTCACCCAAGGTTTTTATGTAAAGCACAGTCAGTTCTGGCTGGGAGTGTCTGCCTTGGAAACGCCCTCAGCCTTGCTATCAAAGGTTTAAGTGATCAGCAGCTCGCTGTATCCTGTGCACATCAGAGAGAACAGTATGGGCTGTCAGTCCAAAGCTGCAAGTTACTTCTACAAAATTTTGGCACTTCCTGTCCTTTACCAACAGCATTTCAGGGAGAACCAACAACTATCATTAGCACGTTTCAAACAAATTGGATAAATGCTTTGCATTTTTCCTCCCCTCTCATGTTTTCTCTAGATTTATCTTCCAGTTTTCATCAACATCCAGCTCACTGCAAGAGAGGACATTCAAATAGCAGATTAACACTTCATGGAGTGGAGATCTGCTCACTGTCTATGCATATCAGTTACATTAATGGGTATTTTTGTACTTCTATACTGGGTTTGTGTGTAACAGGTCGTTCTGAAGAAGTACTCTTGTTTTTTTGTTTTTTTTTTTTACCCCTGAATAGCTTATTATCTAGGATAAACAATGCCTTCCCCTCCCTTCTTTCTCTATTTTCCCCACTGAGATTTGAGATTTCCCTCCTTATAGTACATTTGCTCTATTCTCAAGGATCTGGACACGTTATATGTACTTGCTCACAATATTAGAGCTTCTGCAGGTTATACAGTAATTTGATAGTCTCCACACTGTTTTTGTTTCTCCTCCTCACAACCACCACTGCAAACAGGACACCTGTGCAGCTTCTCAGCAACAAAGATTTCACAGACAATTGCCCAAATGAGGTTGTGTCCCTCCTTCCAAATATTTATTTTTAGAATGGATATGTAATGTCCTTATTCAAATGCCTTTCAAAAGGGCTCTGCTGGTGCTCTCTCAGTTTCTCTGTTTTTGCCTGCATACACTGAAGGTTCAAGCTGGAGGAATGAGTATTTCCAGGGCATCAGGGTTGGGTGGGCAACATCCTGACCCACGAACCCACGGTGGTGCCACTGAGCAAGGGAACCTTCTTTTTCCTCTGTTTTTTAACTGAATATGAGAATGACTCCATGTTCAATAGTTTCTGGTACTGACAAATGGCAGAGTTCCCATTTCATTTTATTTTGATGTGTGTGTTAAGTCATGACAGGTATCCATCCTTGCCAACTAGCTCTAGCATGAAAATAGGGAGGCCCAGGAGACCAGCAGTCTTTCAAGTAGTAAATAATATCAATGAAATTTGTAAGAAAAAGACAAGTCTGTATTTTCTGTTAAAAAGAACTCAGATGGAAATGAGCATTGTCAGAGACAACACAGACTAAATTAAAGCTTGTCCAATTGCAAGAGCCAATCAACTACTCTCAACTAACAATCATCAAAAAATGAGTGTAATTGATAGAATGGAATTTATGAACTTGATAGTATGGCTATATTGGCTTCCAGAAATCAACTGTACCCACTTTTGCCCAACACCAAGCCCGAGAAGACCCTGACCTGTGCTACCACCTTGTCTCACAGGCACTCAGCCCTGTTGCTCCCTGCATACCTGCTGTCACAGACTGGGTCCTCAAGGAGAAGATAAACTGTGACATGCTCTCATCCACTAGAGCATTTGCTCTACATCCATTGGGCTCAAGCAATCTACGATGACTGAATAACACCACCAATGTTACAAAAGAACAAAAGGTAGAAGAAAACCCTGCTGCTACCTGCTAGCCCATACAAATTGGAGTCAGCATTAGAAAGTTAGAGAAATCCTGAAGAGAACTCTCTTGGAAGTTTATAACACAATTTGAGGACTTTACCTACCCCAGGATGCTTCTGGACACTTTCAGAATGGCTAGATCTCAGCTCTCTTGTCTCCACCAAAAGTAAGGAAATCAATAGGAATGTTTTTCAGATAAGTTCATGAGAGGGATTTGGCCCCCTGATGTCAATTCTGGGGTAGTCCACTCATCCAGGAATTAGTGTTTTGGGGAGAGGGGTGTGTGTGTTAATGTTGATGGCTCCCAGCTCTCATTAATCACCACGTATATGGAAAGAGCAAATAAACATACCAAGAACACTCACTGAGCCTCCGGGGAACAGAGTGGTATTTCAGCAACCTGACATAATGAAGAGAACAGTGCCCAAACTGCATAGCATAGTACATAAATAGACTTATTGCAGCTAAGGAGCTTCTGATTATTTTTGCTAGGGCTACATGCAACATCACTTTAAGTTGGATTAGATGTCTCTTCCTACAGAAATATCACCACACAAAAATCAATAAAGCTGTTAAAGAGCCCAACAGATTTATCACCTACATATTACACCTGATATTTTCACATGTCCCGCTCTAAAGTGCAAGCTTTTGTCTGTTGGCATTTTCCAAATGTAAGAAGTTAAAAAGATTCAAAAGCCAGCATTTCAGGAAAAGGGAGGTTTAATGGTTAAATCAGATTAGACTCAGGTTATTTGATAGAACAGAAACATGTCCCAACAATTACTTTGTGACAGCCATCCGTCCTCCATCCAAAGACTACCAATAACTGACAATAAAAAACCCCTTGCAGCTTGTTGGGGGATATCCCTTAGTACCTCATGGGACTGACCTGCAGAGAAGGCCTAGACAGCTATCAGAAGCAGCAACCAAACCCCATGGAGGCAGTGTGGCTCCATGGACATAGTGTCATCGCTGCCACCCACCTCCTACAGCACCTTCTCAACACTGTTTGTAGTCTTTGTCTGCCCTCCCAATGACATTCCCTTTCTTTTGGTTAAAAATAAAACAAAAAAACCCAGTTTCTGACATCCAGATCTGCTTGGTAAGGTCTGCTTGTGCAGTTTAATGCAATCGAGGCTGTTGGCTAAGGCATTTAAGAAGCATCATAATAAATGTACAATAAATCTAGATGAAAACTCCCAACTCAACTGTTTCTCCTCTATGGCTACATGTGCCGATTTCTTTCTCAGCTCCTCTGACAGTCCATGTCTGTGTGATCTCTCACCATTCAGCATTGCAATGACTTACTGATCTTTAATCTATAACACATTCAAACCAAACTCCTGTCCCCTGCGTTGAAACTTCCACCTTTTTCTCACTGTCTCCTTCTCTTAATGGATTTTTGTTTGTTTTGTTAAAGAACTAGAAGAAAACGAAAAAGTGTACTCAAAGCACCCATGACACTGAAGTGGTCTCTGGGAGATAAGGTAGCTCCTACCAGTTCATCATGCTTTTCAGGAATCTTCTTCTAGGGCTCAAAATGCTTCCCAAACACCCAGGTCTCACATGACACAAGAGCTATTATTCTGCACCCACATGCTGAGAAGCTGAGGCACATCACCAAAGAACTAGCGTGCCAGGTCAGAGGGGGGAACAGACAAGGACAAAATCCAGGCCACCATGTTCCTGTTTATAGGTTTTTCCTGCTAGAACTATACTATGGCCACCACAGAACAGATCATCTCAGAGAAGACCAGGTACCTGCAGTCCCAGCCTTATCCCCACATGATGTTCAGGTGAGAAAACCCATTAATGTTACCATAACAAGTGGTAACACTAAATGCTGTCACAATACTACAAACACTAGAATTAACACCCAGACTCCAAATGCAGTGAGAATGTTAATTAAGTGCACTGCACTGTGAAAACCAGACCCCACTTAAAAATGATTAAAGACTTAAAAATAGCAGGTGTAGGTAGCAACTGGGGGAGAGGAAGGAAGGCTTTACTGCTTTTACAGGTGGAGAACAAAGACACAACAGGGTCGGGAGCTGAACGTAGGTCCTCTGAGTCCCAGATGTTACCTTACCCCATAGGAATATTTTTCCTGAAAGAATTTGTTTTCAGGTGAGCTTCTAGCAATCCATTCAGTCTCAGCACTGTCCACCTAGCTTCATTTTCAGACCTATGTTATATATGGTACATTGATTTTTGAATGTCTACTCCAAGAGTTTTCTTTCTTTAAAGAATTCTATGAAGCTCACTATGCAGGATGAAGGTGCCATAAGCATTAGCCACATCATAAGAAAGAAAAAAAATGTTAAAATAAAGCGTAAAGTGAAATAAATTATGAGGGAAAAAAACCCCATCAGGCTAAAATGAACTTAAAATACACAGTCCACTAATCTGCAGACTTTAATTTATACTCCTAACGATCACATATTCCTTCCTTATTGCATTTCCTCTATTTAAGTGATATCGATGCTGCCCCAAATGTAATTGCTCTAGATTGGCACCAGCACGAGGAAGCTCAGCTTCAGTAGTTTTCCAAAAACAACTTCCTATTATCATCTTTCCACTTTCAATAACGCAGCCCTCCCCATAATACAATACCCACGACTTCTCATTTGTATGCACAGCTCCTACGTTGCAGAAGCAGCCCAGGATCACATCCAAATGTCTTACGGGCTTTTTATAGCCACAGCACGTTTGATTTACAGCTACTCCAGCAAACTGTGCTACTCATTACATTGGAAGTCGAGGCACTTGCAGCCTTTTTGCTTTTCGTGTCCCTTGTATTATTGCAGCTTTAAGAGGCTCTAGTGATACATCATTGACAAAAAACAGACTAATATCTTTCAGCTTATAATTATCCCATTTTGAGGACAGAGTACTTCCTGCACACAATGTGGCCAGAACACTATTTTTAGTAGTGATACTAAAATTTATGCACAACATTCATTTTACTACCAAAAAACAAAACAAAAAACCCACAAACCCAAAACCCCCAAACAAACCAATATGAATCATTTGAGTGATTGAATAAGAGTTCCTCAAATATTAATACTATGGCATTTTGCTATTCTAAAATAAATTTTGGAAACTTGAACTGTACTTTAATTGCACTGATGTTTATCTCAGATTTATAGGAACATCTGTATCCACAAGGGAAATTATTTTGTTAATTAGAAGACAGGCATGCTTTTGTTTGATTAGCTGACAGGGTCAAGGATTAGAAAGTAACATACCCTGACAGGAAGAGATTTGAATAATAAAAAACCCAAGCAAATCTATGAAACACCTTTGCACACCTATACCGACTCACTTTTTTTAATTAGCACACCTTAACTTCATTCTTACATCAAGGAATTGTTCTACTCTAATTCATAATTATGCTTGTCAAGAAGCCAAGAAAGAAAACTGTAGAACAGACAACCCAATAGTGTCATTAGCACACCTATTTGAATGCAAAAAGGCTTGATCCAGTAAGAGTTTTCTAGGCAACAAACCCCAAAAGATTCTTAAAATAAAAAGTTTTACAGAAAAAGCTTTTTTCCCCCTTCTGTCTGACTCGGTCTTCAAGAAAGTCATAGCTATACTTAATAGTCAGGGATATCATGAACTCTTGAGTTGCCAAAAATGGCACAAGTGCAGGATTTTAAAATGCTTTTGGAGGATCATCTTCACTCCATTGTGATTACAAGACAATGGCCCCAAATTAAGGCCTGATGTATGCTTAAGAGGGTTTGCCATATATTGTTCCATTTTACCTTCTGTGTAAGTAATGCTACTCTTATATACAAACTGATTACATATTCAAAGCTGCTACAATGGTTACCAGTTAACCAATCCCCCTTTGCAGATTTTCATTTGGCTTCAATTCATAGGCAGAATCCATGGCTAGGAACAAGATACACACTTCAAGGTTATTTTCAGAGCCCTCATAATTTCACCTCAGATTTTGATCAAAAATTGCCTCCTTTTTTTCCAGGAGAAAAAAAAAAAAAATACTTGCCTTTGAAATCACTTGTACCCTTGAAGAAATCTGTACATTAAAAAAAGGATTATTGTAGCAAGGTCTAGTCCTCAGTCTTTAAGAATAATTAGGATCTGTGGGGATTTCAAAATGATATTCAGATGCATATTTATCATAGCTAAGTTAATTAGCACTCTTCACTAAGGACAAAATAATTAAACCAATCATGTTTAATGAAATTTCTATGATAGTTGATGTCTCCAAGTAAGAAATCTAAAATACATTAGTTGGACTGATTTGCTACTAGTTGAATTTTTACTAATTAAATGTCATTTCTCAATTTATGTTGAGTTCCCTCTTCCATTTCTACTGCTACAAAATAAAGGCATCAGAAGCTCCCATCCACTTCTTTTGGTCTTCGCAAAAAGTACTTTAAACTTCACACTTATGTGTAATTTTTAGCCAAGCATTTCTTTTTCCATGCCTGTCTCTTCCATTAATTTAAATAATTCCTAGATATTCAAAAGCTTCTCCAGGCTGTACCAAGATCTAGGGCATGGAATGAACCGTCTCTCTCCCTCGTTCCTACTTCATCTGGTGTTGCCTCACCTCTCCTTGCTGTGGAAGCATCCTAGGTGTTGGACGCTTCCGTCCTTACCTCTGCCAAAGCCACAGACAGCATTGTGCGAGTGGGGATAATGTAACTGCCTAGACAAACTGCCCCTGTCCCATCTGGGATTGGTTTAAATTAGGTGTTGGTGTTAAAAACTGCCTCAAAGTCAACACAGTTTTGATTTCTAGCAACTCTGCTGAGTTTCAAGTGGTGCCACCGCATGGACAAACCACCACGGGTTACAGCATGTGCATTTTCTAATCAACTCAAGCAATCGGCAGCTGCAGGTGCTGAGCTGTCCTCCACCTCCCTGGATGCTTTGGAAGTATGGAAAGAAAAGATCCAAATTGGAGAATGTATAAAAATGAAGCCAGAGTTAAAGGATTGCACCCTCCCCTCCATTTTCTCCTGTCTAAAGCCAGAATTAAAAAGTAATTCTTGGTCATCAGCTGACACCTTTTCTCCACAACATTTCTCCACCATATGGTGCAGCTCTCCTTCAGCACAGCTGAAGCCAGGGGAGACTAGGGTCACCAGAAGCATGGTTGGATCCAAGGTCATTGGAGATGTGTAATTTCTCCATTGAGACATTCTATGAGACAGTCTTGGCTGGACTCCTATGAAAAAGCTCTGGGGTCAGATCAAGTTCCCTGCTAATTAAGAGATAAAATCAGATCAGATCCTCCTTCTTCCCTAGCCATAAAAAGCAGTGGCCTGGCAACTGACTATGACACAACTCTACTTTACTGGAAGAACTTCCCTCCAGAAAAAACACTGACTGGTGCAAAAAATAAAATTCAATACTACTGCAAGACAACTGTTTCAGGCAAGCTTATCGATCTGTTGATTATCTTTCTGTAATATACAGATATTTTGGGTTGTTACACAATGTTCATTAATCTGTTGGCTTTTAAAATCATGTTTATCTCTGTATTTGGACAAGATATATAGAAATTACTAAATAGAGGAGCACAGCATTGATTTAATGGCTTTTACTTCCCTAACAGATTTGTTTTCAAGAGCTTTATATATTTCAACAAAACTTTTCTTAGTGGTTTAAAAATACACTTGCTCTGCCTTTCTGCTGCATGGCACTTACAAGTAGGGTGTGAGTACATGATATGAAGCAAATGGTTTCACAAGACTTGTACGTGCTCTTCATGGAAAAAAAAAAAGAGCACTAGCATGATTAAACCTCAGACAGCGACTCAAAAAACCCACACCAAAAAACACTCCAGACTTGTCCTCATTCCTCCACCACAGGCCCTGCCAAATCATTTTCACACCTCACTTTCACATTTGTGTTATGAAGGTGATGCCCTTGATACTGAGATCTGTTACCATTAATCTGGTGGCTTCTGCTGAAGGTTTTAATCTTAAGTATCCTGCAGCATGATACAGCCCCTTTATAGAAATGAGAAAACCTGAAGGATGGTCTGTGCCAAACAAGTCTCCCAAGCAAGAAAACGTGGCAGTGAAGAGCACCTGCAGTCAGCCTGGGACTGAACACAGACAATGGACACCATCAGTTTCTGCTCTCCCTCACTTATTTACCTGGCATCATCAACTTAATCAGACATGGACATCCAAATGGAACAGAAGCAGCAAAAATACTGGGCAGCAATCTGACTGCAAAAACCTCTCACGTGTCACTTGAATGCAAGAGGAAGGGAAATTTGTTCTCTGTTAGTGACCGTTGGGTTATGCATTCATCTTATTTCCATAAAATTTCAACTTTTTTTCTATTTTATCTCTAACATATCCTACTCCCCTTAACACTGAGATTCTCTCTCATATTCAACCCCAAATGATATCATCACAGTATCCAGGAGCTACTTTTCCACTGAGGTACTTCTGTAATGTCCATTATCACTGCAGCTAGGTGCTGCAATTATTCTCCTCTTCAGAACAACTTGGATTAAGATACTACAAAGTTCAAGCACACACACAAAACTTCACACTCCAAAGCACAGAAATTGTACTGGTATACGCCAGGAGCAGACCACTTTTGGAAACTGCTCCATCAACTGAGTTATCCTCACTGAACATCAGTTTTCTTCCTTTGAGCTACAGATCATGGTCCCTTTGCTTTTTTTTTGTTGTCCTTTGCTGTCAGATCTTGGGTTCGTGCATTATCTGCTGAGTGCATATGTGTGTATACACCCATATAAAATACAGACTCAATAATGGCAGGAGATAACAGATAATATCACAAGAAAAATGGGAACATCTAAGAAGAGAAATAAGCAAATTGGTAAATTGCTTGCTATAATTTTCTCTGCTACCACACATCTTGTCTCATAAATGTACTCAGAGAATGCAAAATTAAACCATTCACATTTCTTAGTCTTTTTAATAAGAGCACCACAGCAATAACGTGTTTATCATTAACCCTTAACAACGGCAGAAGTGAATTGCTATTTCTAATTCATTACTTCTCCGATTCTACACATTGTCTGAAAGTGTTTGTGCAAGGTAACATGGAACAGAAAAAAATCCCACAATGTCATCTCAAGGCAGCTGACTCCAAGCAAAGAGCTTGCAGCTGGTGGCACAGCCAGGCTGCTCATTTCTGCAGTGTCCACAAACACTAACTGCTTGTTTACTCTTTAGTAGCAAAGAGATAAAAATGTTTTGCCTAAGATTCCAACCTTCATCTAGTTGCCTTAAACACTCTAAAAATATGCTGAAGTCAACACTGATGAAATCAGCAACTGGAAGTTCAGTATAATTTTGTTTAGAATGTTATCATAATAAAGCTAAGAGGCAATGAAATTTGGAAGACAACTTTATATGCACTGCTAGCTCTCAGTCAATAGGACTTCTTAGAAAGCAGAAAATATCAAGATGGTCCACATTAGAGATCAGTGTAGAGGTACCCATGTTAAAACTCAATCTGCACACGTACCATGCAGGGCCAACTCACAGGAACAGAGCTTTACACAGACCTTGTTTCTCAGAAACGGCAAAATTTTAAAACACACCCCCCAAAATCCCACATCTTGCAAGACAAGCATTCCACTTGCCACCTGAAATTTCAGGACCTATGCAAAGCTCCTTAATGCACCTATCTATTCAAAGGGCACTACCACTGTGCCAACCCTTAACTTAAAATCTATACATTAAATTATCCCCCACGTTTAAAAAGGGTAAATGCAAGCTGGAGCAAGATTAGAGGATGGACACTGAGTTGATGAGAACTAATGAAAAACAATATTAAGAAATGCAGCTAAAAGGCAGAGAAGTAATGATATTATTTTGCTACATCCTCCTAATCTTATATACAGATAGTACCATGTACAACCACTCTTAATGTATCACAAAGAGGTGGCTGCATTTGTAACTGCTATTGCACTTTTCAATGAGGATCTGAAGCACTGAGGGAGAGGAGCTCAAAACAAGAAAAAAAAAAATTAAAAACATCACTACATTGCTGTAACACTTAACTGTTATAGCTGTGTAATGAAAAAGGCAGCCAAGCAGCTTCATCAGGACAAAGACTGAACCAAAGCTAAGCACTAAGCAGCTCAACCACAAGGAAAATTCTTTGTACATTAAGAGGCAAAACTCCAAGAAGCTTGAGGAATTTTGACATTAGAAACCAAGGTCCCTACTATACATAGTTTTAAGAGGAAGAAGCAGGAACCTTGGGCCCTAACCCCCTTCAGCCCAAATCCACAAATGGGCAGCACTGCCCAAGCATTTTACTCAAGTTTGTGAGCAGGACCTACAGCAGGGCATGGGAGGCAAGCTCTGACAAAGCCAGGCAAGCAGCTCGTCTTTCCTCTCAAGCACCATTTTCCTTGCTTTCCCAGTAAGGATAAATGAGATGGAAAGAAGTCAGGGGCCTGACCATCAGAGAGGCAGAGCACTGGGAGCTCAGACTGATTACTCTACCCTTGGCAGAGCTAGCAATAGCACACAGGCTCCTTTGATCCCCCACAGCTGCACAGGGGCTCAACAGCATGTGCACCTATTAGCTGGTGGGGATGCTTCCATCTCCCCTTTATTTAATGGGCTATATCTTTGACCCTCCCATTAGCCTGATCACTGCGTGCTTCCTCATTACACTGCTGTCACACTGTTTATTTTCTTCAATTTATTCTCTTATAGATATATATATATATAACCCAAGAACCCAGCAGGTTTGCAGTATTTAAGTGACACGTAAACCAGAGGGAGACATTAATACACGGGGATCACGTACACTGGTATTTAGCTTGAGGACTCATGAGTTTCACTGAGGCATTATATGAAATGAGTAAATGTTATGTAGGTGACCAGGAAGGGAGAAGCTAATCAAGCTAGTGCTCTGTAAAACTGGCAAAGCTCTGAATCCTGCAATATCTGAAAACTTCTTCCTTTTCATTAGTCTTTCTCTGTTGACAGAGCATTTCTACAGGGTGCTAGAGTCATTCTCTGAGCACAGGCTTGGAAGAAACAAGAAATTTCTCCTCCACTCTGCCCCCACTTAAACCTGGAGGCTGTGGAAACCTGCTTCTGAGGTTGACTTCATTTCATTCACAGCAAAACCATTTATGTCGTGAAGTGTTATCAAGTAAGTGACATATTAATTACTGGGATAATAACAACAGAGCCAAGGTCACAAAGTCACTTAACAATGCAACATATACGTCCATGCCAGTGGGATCCATCTCTGCCAGGGAGACAAGAGTATCATATTAAAAGAGCTCTGTCAAAGAGGGATTGAAATAGCTGCTGCAGCCATGAAGAATTTTTCTTCTCCCTGTTAAGCACAGAGCTGCACTCTGAGCCTTATCACTCAAGTTCAAGAAATATTAATTGGCTACTGGGAGCTCAGGTGGGGGAGGGACAGTCGTACAGCTTAGTTTTAGTTATCACCTTCAGCTGCTTGGGTTAGCACCTGTGCCTCCAAGGCACTCACTGGAGCTGCTGGAAGGGCTACCTGTCTGCTTTGACTGCAATACATAAAGCAGCACACAGCCACTCTCCAGGTACAGTTAATGAAAAAAAGGATGTATTAGCTAGAGATTTATAACAAACACGGTTTTGGCATAGCAGTAGAATGGGATTTCTGTTTTTATTTCCCTGTGTTGCAGCAATGACTGAAATGCCTTTATTAAGGATCTGAATGTCCAGGTGCTGCACAAAGACACATCTCTTACACAGGAAAAAAACTCAACCAAACAAAAAGATAATGGCTTATGAAATTCAGCTCTGATGAATCCAAAGATGACACGCAATCTACCCAGAAAAATGGCCTTGGGACAGCCAGTTCACACAAACAAGAGACCTTTAGGAAAGTGTCACAAGCTAAAGAGCACGACACCAATAGCAGGATAAAATGACTCTGCGTCTCCCTTTCAACACACTCTGGTAAGCTTTAGACCCCATGGGAAAGAGAGAAGCACTGCTATGAACACAAAACCCAAAAAATTCACAGCAGAACCAAGCATCACCAGATGCATCAAGAGGCAGCACCAGTCAAGCCTGAGGAAAACCTCCCTAGCAAGACAGTATCCCCAAACTGAACTAAAAATACAAACACAGAAAGGCAACAATTTACCTTTGAGGCACATCTGTCTGATTAAGAAATATTGATTTCAGGCTTCACCTTTGTCATCTGGGTCTAGCTCACAACCACACAGAATTTTACTCACCCAGGCGTTGCTGCCCATGCAACTAATGCTCTGCTCTCACTTATTTGGAGTTCAAAGGTTATTTCCTTCACCTCTTCTCCCTCAGGTCTCGTACCTCTGGCTGCTCCAGTTCCAGCTCCTTCTTGCTGTAGCTCTTAGCAATTTCCCCCTCGGTAGAGCCTGGGTGGGGGTGAATTGGTGTCACAACTGTCTTTTTTTATTATGGAGACAGTCCTGCATCTTCACAGCACCCTGGGCAGGAAGCACAACCTCCATTCCTTGCCCATGTGGCTATTTTTGATCAGATTTGAAAGCCAAGAGCTGAATAAACATGTTTGGGCTTTAAGTTGTATTTGAGTGTCAAAATGAAATGCCTGTTAAGGGTCAGCCTCTGGAGAGCCTTCTCTTGCAGCCTGCCAGCACAACAATCATGGTACCTTTTAGCTCGTGTCGTTGCTGCTGGTGGAGGTGTTGGGGCTGGAGGAACGTCCCCAGCCTCTCCAGCGCCAGCCCTGCGCGGGATCCGGGGGGCTCTGCAGGCCCAAGATGGGGCCCTGCAGGCCCAAGATGGGGCCCACAGCAGTGGTGCGGTGCCTCACGAACCAGCCTTCACTTCACCCCTGGTGAGAGGCACCCGTGGGGGTCTACATGGGGCTGAAGAGACCCCAGCTCTGCTAAACCCACAACAATCTCACACCAGCCTTCCAGAAACTGCTGCTCCGAGCGACCCCGGAAGTTAGCATCTCCTTAGGCACCCGCCTGCTCTGGCTGTTCCTTCTTAAAAGTGAGAAAAAAAAAAGTGCTCTAGTAAAACTCAAGGATCTATACAAGTTTGACAGTTTCCCTGATATAATTTCTAACATAGACACAGGAAGAAAACAATTCTTCTCTAGACAGATTTTTTTCTCCCATGCAGTATTTTAATATTTGTAGCTTCAATGTTGTATGTCCTTCCTGAATCCCACCGTGTGCTACCGCAGGACCCGCTGTCACTGTGTAAGTCAACAGTCTTTCCAGTAAGCCAGTCAGTCCAAAGTATAAATTCATATGCAAAAATTACATTATTCCTGTAAGCAACTTACGTTATGAATAAAGCCCTAAGACAGAACCCAATTCTCCACGCAAAGCCGATGTGCAAACTCCTAAATTAAAAAGAAATCTCAGGCAGGTGGAAGTGCTGTTTTGGGACCTTTCTGGGGTTGCAGTTGCCAAGGAAACTGCTTCCCTTTGTGCCCAGTCAAAGGCACTGGCTGTTTGGAGCCTCATCCCAGCTATGCCTGAATATGATATAGCATCAAAATAGAAGGGAAACTGCTAGAAATACTCCAATAAAAGGAAAAAAAAAAAAAAAACAACAACACACAAAACCCCAACATATTGAAAGTAAGGACTTCCTTACAAAAACACCTCTCCCTGAAAAAAAGATGGGAAGCAGGAGCCATTCTTCTGAAGCCTGGGGCCTGCAGCTGCAGTCTCCCATAGCAGGTGACAGCCTCTTACCTTCAAAGGTGAAGGCAGAGGCACACAGGGACAGCTCTTTGTATGTGATGCAATCCACTCAAATAGTTAATAGCAATGCATGATGAACTGCAAAAATGTAAAGGATATTATTGACTTCGGTCATGCTTCCCCCTGTAGTATTGCCCTACTGTTATGAATAGCACCAATAGTTAAAAGAACTGTCAAGAAACTAAAAAAACCCTATTTTATTATTACTTTTTTAGTGTTTGCTTCTTGTACATAATTACCTAGTTCTGTGTTTTTCTATGAGTTTTATGTAGACATCAAGGGATTCTCAAAAGAAGTTGGGAGTTTTCTGTCTAGAGCTGAATTATTTCCAGTGTTACTGATTAATTTTGTATGAGGAATAAAGAAAAACAATTGCAAATCCACAGGAATGAGGACATCTCTCAAGCCTTGGCGTGATCTTGGTGAAACTGCTTAGCTGCTGCTAATATCTTTACTTTTCTGACATTGATTTACATTAGAACCAAAGCAAAACAATTCTAATTTAATGGATTAGCCTTCATTCCTTGATGCATTCTTAATCTAAAATTAATAGCACCCTCAGGTTACTTTGTTTTTCTAGAAGTAGTTTGTAGTAGTTTCAACATATTGACATAGGTTTGATGCATTTAACACTTTCACACAAGCCAGTTTAATGGTCACCCTACATTTATCTAAAGTTAAAGCCAGGACAGGAGACATACAGAAACAGGGAACATAAGCAAAGTAGGAATGAAAAGTCATTACCAAGAGTCCGAGACTTCTCTTCAGATTAAGAGGGGAGTACAAATAAACAGTATAAAAGCAAGCCTAAACTCTAATGATCACTAACATCTCTTAAACATAAAGATGTGCTACAAGGACACGTCCAACATGTTTAGCAAAGAGTGCTCAAGAGCCCATGGTGGCATTACTGGATAAACTATATCACAGAACATGATCCCATGGATCTCAATTGTTAGTTGATCTCCCCACAGACTATTAATCCCAGTTTCCCAGTCTACAGAATTGAGCACCATCAGAGAAACAGAAAAACCTGTGATCTGATACTCTGCTACATATCCCTAGAAGCGACATTCAAAATGAATGCAAAACTGTTCAGGAAAATTTTTGGCAATCTCAGAAATGTCTAGTAGACATTATTGCCATGTGTTGTAGGGAAGGAAAGAGGAAGCAAGACATCCATCATTCTAAATGCCATTTGGCCTTTGAGAGTAAAACCACTAGAACCACAAGGAAAAAAACATCCAGACTAGAGCAATTTTTTCAACTTTTACTGGGGAAAAAAGGTTCTAAGACATCTTTAACTTCACTGGCAAGATGTAGCTACAGACAGAAATGGCTGGTTTCTTGTCTCTTCCAACAGGCAAGAGCTACACATCCACTAAGCTGCTCCATAATGGATGAGAAAATTTAAGTGATTACTTGTAACGAGAAACAAAAGGTCAGACAGCTAGTGCCAGATTAATAAAATGAAGAAATAAAAATATTTTCCAGAATGAGTTCTTCAACTTTTGTTTATTCATTAAGAGAAAAGCCCTATAAAAGAAAAAAATGGGAAAAATTGTTAAAATTGTTAAAATCAGTTCTATGATGAAGGTGAAGGCCAAGCAGGCAAGAACACTAGCTTATACAAAATTGCAAGGAACATGACTGAAGAAGCTGCCTCCCACCAGGCTCAGAAGCATCACTGGACAGGAATACTCTGCGTTCTCCCTGCCAGGACTGTCAGTTGCTGATCATGCACCTTCCCTTTGCACCAGCTATGGCTGCACCTCTTTCCCCTGAAATCTTCTAAAACTCCCCACTCATCCAGATGTCACTTTCCAATCCTGTACCATCTGACAGAGCCAGAGATTTCTGAAACCAGTCTAAAATGGTTACCAAACCAGATCTGACACAGCCCCACCTCTTCCCCACCCACTTCCTTAGTACTTTGGGGACACAGCAAGCTAGGTGTGCATCATGGTTAGGGCAATGTTGGGATGAAGGTTGGACTTGATGATCCTAGAGGTCCTTTCCAACCATGGTGATTCTATGATCAGACACAAACCCTCACCATGCTGCAGCATTATTCTCCTATAAACTGGTGTGAATCATCCAGAGCTCAGAAACCATTGCTCCAGCTTTGGGCACATTAAAACTGGTCAGACTATTCAGATAGAAATCGTGCTCCACATTTTGGGACTTCTGGCAGATCTTGTTAGTACAGATGCAAAAGTCCTTCACAGACAGCTGTTTTGACATTCTGGTTAGGAAATGGGTGCCACATGCACAGAGCCTGGTGCACATGCTAGCTCCTTGGCAGAAATATGCTCAAGTCCATCTGCTGCACACGGCAACCGGCCAATTCACACTGCAGATTATGGGCTTCAGTTTGATAGAGGAACACAACAAAAATCATAGTTTAAAACAGAGCCTGAGAAAAAAATGCTACTGTGAGAGACATGAGGAATACTAGAAATTAAAACCCTGAGAAATACTCTTAGTTTTTAATTTTTATTTTTTTTTTTTTTTTAAACTGAAGCTTCATTGTATGTCTCTGCAGAAGCTGTGGTTCTGGTAATGCATGTTCTGTTCTGGAGGAATGCCACCCGAGGAGAACCTTTCCATTCTCAGAATAAAGGTTTTTAAGAGCTGTTGGAGTTGATTCTGCATTACTTACCCAGGTACATGTCACAAGTCCATAAAACAAAGAGGCTGTGAGCTGTGGTCAGAGAATAAGTCCTATCAAACTGACAGACACCCTTAACAGAAATAAGCTGTTAGGAATTACCTTCTTTTGTCTGTAAAGGGCAACAATTCCTTATATTCCTATCAACAATTTAAAATACTGATATTCTCACCCCTGTGAAAAACAGAGACACCTATTATTTATAAAACAGTACCTGGATGCACTGAACTTTGAGGGCATTCCAAGGAGCAAGCTTTTTTTCCCCTTGAATACAATCTATTAAATACTTAACTCTCTAGTCCTTTTTATTGAGAGAAACTGCAAAAATGTTTTAAATGTTTGAACCAAATTATTCATAAAGCATGAGATAAGTAATAGGAAATAACTTGTCCTGGTTTAAGCCAGGTAGGGAGGGATAAACTAGGTGAGGAGTAGTCAAAGCACCGAACTACTGTTTTTGTTTGTTTGTTTTTACTGTCTGCAACAGGAAAAGTACATATTTATAGGGGAGCCATTAGCTTTTAAGCAAAATCTAATTTTACAGTTCTGCATACCTTACTCGGACTCTCTTTTAATGCCCAGGGAAACTCTAGCCTTTTCAAGCAAGCCGTTTTGTTTCCAGGGAATCTGAGATTTCAGAGAAATGTTTTTACTTAATCATATAAGCATGAGGGGAAACTGGATTCAGTTCCTTTCAAGTTCCTAAACTCTGACATCCATCTCATTTTCTTTCTGTTAATTTCTTAGAATGATGACATGTCACAGAGCAACTTGCTTGGTGCCAGCAGCAGTGGTCAGTATATTTGTTGCCAGCTATGGATTAACAGAAGAATTGTACCATTTTCCTACATTATTGTAAAGCATTTACAGTCAATGCCCACTGCTTTTAAAATTACTGTGCTTGATGGAGATCTTTTGCATGTATATGTTTCAACTGCCTCCCATTTAGCCTGTGTTAGGAAAATGATAAGGCTTGAGAAGACTCAACTTCTGATTTTGAAAAGACAGACTGATGCTGATTTTGCTCTTTTTTTGATGTGTAACACCTCACGAGACACCTAATTTGGGCAAACTAATGGAGGAACTTCTAAGCAGGAAAGCAAGCTGACACTTAGGACACTTTAAAATGTTACTGACACTTTACATGTGACAAGACTGAGGCAGAGATGCTCTGAAAAGACAATTGTAAATTGCTATTTGATTTTCCTACAATTTCATCATCATCCCCCAGGAGTGACAGGGGAAGAAGAGGAGGATCAATATGACCAGTGGATGTCTTTCTCCAGTATATTGCTATCATTTAGCTAAAGCTGATAAATACCACAGCTGAAGTGCCAAGAAGGAAAAATGAGAAGAAGTAGGACTTACTGCAAATTAAAATGAAGAGAAAAAGAAAAAAGATGGGTTAGGACACATTTTACCATGTGCTCAGATCTCACCAGGCATCCCACTGTTGATGAATAATCAGCAAAGATACTAATGTGCATACATGTGTAACAAAATTGGGAAAGCTTCTCAATATGTGTCATCAGTGAAGAGGGGGTAGAGCAGAGAATAAGGGGAATGGTAGTATTATTCCTTTTTGTCTTTTTTTGGCATGAAACATACCGAGTTGAACACAGAACTCTGATTATCTGCCCGTTGTCTCTTTGTACCCCAAACTCCTCCCTTAACATTGAATTAGCAACAGGTCAGGAAAGAGCTGCTCAGATGCACCAGGAGAGCTCCTGGCAGCAGCACCACAAGCAGCCACACTACACAGCTGCAGCAGAGCAGCCAGGAGGTGCTGCTTCTACTTCTGCTGAAGAAAAGTTTCCTCTAAGAAATCACTGCAGGGATTGAATAGTGACAGGAGATGCAAGTGGCAGCCATCAGACATCTCTGTATGGCAACACCACCGCGGGGCTTCATCAGCTCTCAACTTATCTCAGCTGCCACACAGAGGCAACAGCGCACAGGAGAAACATCACTAACAGTGCCAAGCGTTCAAATGAGTTATGATTTCTTTCTTGCTTACACATGCAAGTTATATTCTCTTCTCCTGAGCCAGGCAAACACTTTGCAGGACTTCTGCTCAAATAAGAGTCTATTCCCAGGGTCCCTGACCTGTGGGACCTTCCAGTCTAACTCATAGTCTCAAGAAATCAAAGAAAGAAGAAAGCCAAGAATGATTTTTCTCTCACTGTATAATTTGCTTCCCCTCTATGTCCACATACTAATAAAAAATTGTGTTGGCATGAACTGTAGAAACTAAAATTTCCCTGTACCTCTTCATATTCTTCAAATATAAACGATCAATTAAAGTTGGATGGTGAGACCTAAAATAATCCCCAACCCCAACTAGTCAAAGAAAAAAACCAAAAACATTTGTGGCTCAAGATTTCTCCCATCCTTAAGTAAACACTGAAGTCAGATTAATCTCTTCTTCAAAGTGTCAGCTAAAAAAGGAGCATAAGGCAGCAACTAACTGAGCAACAGACATCTGCATGGTGGACAGTTCATGTTAGGAGAACCTATTCCCCCTGTTCCTGAAGCACTCATTTCAAGCCTAGTCCTGTCAAGGAGACTTTTAATCAGGTCACTCCTGCTAGAACCTCCTACATGCCAATGCAAATGTCCATCACCTTTAAAACCACTTCACAGAAAGGCAAACTGTAAGTCTTTTTAATTGCTCTTAGCTCACTGAACTTGACTCAAACCAAATTTGAGAGGTTTGAGAGAACGTACAAGACCACTTCTACTCTTTGCAGGATATGTCATCTTGTCATTTTTATCCAACTGCTTTAGTTCTAACCATCCAATTTGGTGAATCGATCCACAGAAATGCAACAGGATTTACGTGGTATTTGACCTGTGATGGTGTTGACATCTTTGCTGAGCTACAAAGGAGTTCAGAGTCAGCAAGAGCTTCCGTAGCAGCCATGGAAGGATATTGTCAAAATGCTCCATACCAGCTGCTGAGCTTTCCAGACAGTAACAGCTAGAGCGAATTAATGTTTATAATATGTTTTGATTTAATCAAATGGACAACCCTTCTGCAATGCATTGCTTTCTGAAAATAGCTGTGACCATTATATTTTATGTTAACTATTGAAGCATTATGGCTGCCTTATATAGTTCCAGTAAATAAGTCCAGTAAATAAGAATTCCCACAAATATTTATTTGGTTGATCTCATCACCACACTTGACAATGGGAAGGCAGGAATTCTGTTTAACAAACAAGAGATGAATAAACATAAATGCATTAGGCTTATCATATTCAAAAGACCAGAATAAGCCTGGAAATGAGACACTAACAATTTTTTTTGACTTGTTGAAGACTCCAAATCTCTCAAATCACTGGGGATCAGCAATGCCCACTTCCCAACTCATTTCCAGTAACAAAGTGAAGTTGTACTACTTAGGGTAAAATGACCAATAGAACAAGAAGGAGCTTTATAGGAATGGGCATCGATCCTCATCAGTAGTCTGGCTTTTAGGGACCTGAGGAAGATGAGACAGGTGTTCTCTTCAGTGACACACAGCATTACATTTTTGGATATCGACATGCAATATGTGATTTGGCTTGAGATTAGCTTCCAATCAGTTTTGGACAAAATCCTCTATTTTGCCTTCATCTTTTATGAAGCCAGCTTCGTGCTGGTATAGCAGAGTGAGTGTGACCCAGAGAGTCACTTTTTCTGTGGTCTGCTTCCAGGGTCTGACTCTATGAACATTTCAAAGATCAGATACACATGTAGCTCCTATGAAAGGGGACACGAATTCCAGAGTGCAGCACAACTCTTTAATATGTGGATTGTGATCAGAACCAATCACTGGGCTATTCAACTGTTATTCAAAGGCCCCATAAAACACATGAGTAACTTTCACTTCAGAATTTCAATCAAGCTCTGTACTGAGAACCATGCTGTAGCTTCCATTTTAAAAAAAAAAAATAAAAAAAATAGAGGGATAGAGTGGGGCTATAAACCAAATTACCCCCAAAATGGAAAAAGGTACACTGATAATGAAAGTGCAGTTAAAAGAAAAAGCGTAGTCTAAAAAGCCCACAAATTCATGGGTAAGAAAATATTTAAGTGCTTCAAATAGCAGATTTCACCTTACACACAGAGCAAATAACCAATGTAATAGGTGGCTTTAGGTATTTTAAGCTAGAATAAACCAGAGAAACCAAGATTTTTATTTTTTTTTTTTTTTTAAATGAAACCCAAAGGAATTCCTTCTGTTTTTTTTTTTTCTTTTTTATCGGACCCAGCCAAAAAAAAAAAAACCCAAACGTTTTTAACAGTTACTTAAAAGCTAAAAGCAGTGGATTGATTGTCAGAAGCACTGGGGACCCATGACTCTCAGTGAAGCCCAGAAGGGTTTCAATTAAATACTTCTAAAAACCAGATTATAAAGGTCTCATCTATTTGGTCTTTTTGGTAAATTGACAGTAAAACTGTCAAGTAAAACTTGATTCTCACTTGAAATTACTTTAGTTAAATTATCTTTAGAGTAATAATACTTAATTTCCCTATTGTTCCCATTGCTTTCTACTTGAGATTGGTCATGAATGAACCAATTGGCCTGTGATTCAAAAGAGGTTAAAGATTCTTCTTTGCCTTAAATATGAGAAAACTCTGCAGAAAATCATGCCTGTTTTCAGACTGGAAACTCATCCCTGGTTTTCTAGAAAGTGGGACCTGATCAGGCAAAAGAGAATAGACTAAGTCTAATTCTAAGTAGCAGTATTATTACATGAGCTTTTCATGGTAGGAAGAGGTAAAGCTATTGAAGATTGTCTAGAACTAGAAATAAGAGTGAAATCATGTCAAAACATGACCCAAAGTACCACTCATCCTGACTGTCCTTTGTGAGAATAAATTGATATTTCTATAAGGCTTTGAAGTAAAATAGTGTAGCTGCTTGGACAATTACCTCAGGAGAACAGGCTGCATCCTTCTTTCCTTTCAGCTGCTAATCAGACTGCCTATAATGAAAACATACACTCCCTCTCAAATCAGTGAGAGGGCCATGCCTCCACACAGGATTCACACTGTGCCTACACTGCAAGTAGGGACTGGCTTCCTGACTTTGATTCTTAAATCTAGATGTCTAAAATGGCATACCTCATCCAAGACCTGAATCTAGGTCTAAGGGTTAACCTAAAGATACAGAACAGACAAGAAATCCAATCACATCCATCTTACCCAATACAATTCCAAGATGTGAAATGGGAAAACAATGTAGTAGTCTCCTTACATTATCCATAATTCTCTTAAAATCAAAATACTTCCAGGAATTATTTTCCCCAGGCATAAATCAGAACAGCACTGCAGTCCAGAGTCTGGGTAAGATGCAGATGTTGCAGTTAAACCACCTGATGCCAGAGAAGTAGAAACATCAACAGAGGAGACATCAAGGGCTTTGCATCATTCCATCTAAGCTTACATTTTCACAATGAAAATTAACTCTCAAGTGTCTTGTTAGATAAATTCAGCAAATGGGAAGCGTGAAAAAAAAATGAGTCTCACTTTTGCTAGCTGAAATTGTTTTGGCAACTGGAAATACACTTTGGATGATAGGAACATGGTTATGAATTTGAATACTCCCCCCCCTCCCCTGCCTTGTCATATCCTCCTTGAGAAATGCCTTCAGACTACTGCATCTGTATTACTGGTCTCAGATCATTTACATCTAATCTTCCAGTGCTGTTAACAAAAGCCAGGCTAGTATGTGCAAATGTAAATAACTTTTTTTGATGTGAAATCCCAGTTTAACTACATAACAGACTTCAAAGCAAGTTTAACATTAGCGATACCTGCCACACTGGTTATTAAACTATTTTCTCTAAGAGTTATTGCTTTAATTTATTCATCTATTTTGGCTGCAGCAAGTCCTGTTTCTGCCTTCATTTACCAAGATACTTTTTACAAGAAAACATTTCAGAAAGGACAAGTGACCTATGAGCCAGCAGATAAAAGAGTGGCTGAAATAAATGTTAGCCTAGATGTTGACATAGATGCCTTCTGAATAGCTTGGTTACTATGATCTTGAAGGGGTCTGGGTCAAGGTATCCTGTTCCATCTCTGACAAAGCTCAGCATCATAGCCTCCAAGAAAGTCCTGTGGCAAAGCACAGCTGGCCAGCTGTTTCTTGGGAAAAGTCATCTGTGTGCAGGAGGAGATGGAATCGCAGCATGGGAGTCCATTGAACAGCTCACAGAAGAGCTTGCAAACCTACAGAAGAGCTTGTAAACCTGTAGAATATCCATAGGACATCAGAATGTAAGACCCACTAGGGTATCTTCCAAAAGACAGGCTCTCAGACAGTTGCAGCTGAAGTCAGAAGAAAATTTCAATTGTTTTGTATTTTTTTTTTTAATACTGAATTACACATAATCTAATGAAATATCAAAAGAAAGAGCAAAAAATGTTTTCTTCTGCCAATAAGAAACAGGTCTGCTTCCTCCAAAATATTTTTTTCAGGCTTTTTCTTCATGGAAAAGCCTGGAATTTGGAGGGAAAAGGGGATTCAAAGGAAGATAATGTGTTGTAGATGGGAGTTCCTATCCTCTACACACACTAAGTGGTTAGAGTTATCTTCATGAAATCTATCAGAAATAGGAAGAAATCACTTAGAACACAATTTCAGAAAAAAAAGTACTAGATGGTATATTTGAGACTTTCTCTGTGAAGCTTTCCTGCAGTTCAGAATGAGATGCTGTATTGTAACAGGTAGGTTTCCATAGCAAACATTTAATTTCATTATAAACACAGTAGGCTAAAGATGTATCATGCTGGTAGTGGCTAATTCCCAAGGGCTGTAAAGATCACCTCTCTTTTCAAACTACATTCACGGTTATTTATTATAAACAGATACTAGGATTGATGCAAAATTGTAAACTTCTTAATGTAGCTGGGATATTCATTTGAGTGGTGCACAAAAGCTGAGAAACTCACTGCCTTATGCATATATGTGCTTTTTTTCCTCAATGTATTCCACCTTCTCTTGAATTATTCCCACGAATGTTTACTTAATGTGGTAAACTGCATGAGCAGAACCAACTTATTTGTATTATTTTGTACTAATCTTCAACTTTTTAGCTCCTGCATCTGCCTTGGTACCATAATATAAGCGTCACTGTAACTAAGCAACATCAAAAAAAGTTGGGTGCTCCACAGGAGATGGACAGTCTGGATGGAGCAAGAACATTCTCCTATTTAACATGGATTACTTGATTGAAAGGGAGGAAAAACCCAAAGGATCACAACTAATATGTACACAATGCCTTGTCTTTCACTGATTTTAGAAAATACATATAGTGAAAAAGAATTATATGATTAATTCAGCTTCATATAAACCCAAGAAAATTAATTACATTTCTCTTTCCCTATTCTTGTCTATGGAGAAACTACAGTTGGCACAAACTAACACAGCCAGTTGCTTGAAGAGTGACTATTAAAATACAGGCCTTCCCATTTTTAGGTGAGCATCATACTTATTGGACCGTATCATATTTATTGAACCATATCACATCACACAGGTAACACTTAAATTTTATTTTTGTTTGTACAACACTAGAGAAATCAGGATCTGCTGAATTCAGGGCAATTTAATTTTCGTCTCAAATACTTTATTTATAGCTCCAGAAATCTTAGAAGACACTTTTAATTTATACTTTACACACACACAAAAAAAAAAACCCACAACCTCCAGCAGACAGAGTGATTATACATAGATAAAAAACAAAACAAAACAAACAAACAAAAAAAAACCCACCCCAAAAAACAACCCACCAAGCCAAAAAGGAGCTTCCACAATTCTCCTAGATGTAAAACACCAGGTAAGTCTATTTAGCTTCATGGATGAATGACTAAATTGGTTTGGGAAGTCAGCAGTTCAAAAACAAATTGAGGATAGTTTCCAGGCTACTCTTCAAAACTTGCCTCCCTTTTTATTCATCACAAACCTCAAAGATTTATTTTTCCTTGACATTCTCTTCACCAACGTGGAAAGTTTTCCCCATTCATAAAGAGTCAGATTCTGCTTCTCTTCAGCTAAAATACTGTCATTTCTGAAGAGAACAGCACCATCCCCAGGAGCTAACAAGAGACAGACAAGACAGTGCTGACTAAAAAGACTATTTTTGCTCCACTTCCAGTCCTCAGGCATCATTCTGCTGGAAAGAATAGACACCGGTGGAGGGAAAAAAAAAAAAAAAGATTAAGAAATCAAGCAGAATATTTAATACAGGACCAATTTTCAAGGAACTAATTTATTCCAGCATTCAAGACTGTAGAATGGAAATTAGATAATGAAGGAAGGAAATACTTGAAGGGATGAGACAGCAAAACTAGTCTGAGAAGAGGTGCCTAACCAATGAGATGTGTTATTGTGTTAGCATATTTCATCCTCCAAGACAAAAAAAAAAAAGCTGATTTAGGCTCATTATTGTTGGCCTTTATACATAGTAAGATTTAACAAGTATGTAAATGTATCACTCATTTGGGTTTTTTTTTAAATCTGCTTTTACTACTGTCAACATTTCAGCTCATTTGCACTCCTGTTTGACAGCAGTACCTAGAGCTGGTCAAATACTGCAAAACGGTGTTTACAAACTGGTGGTATGAATTCTGAGCAGCTGCTTGGTTCAGCCCTGTTTGTGCCCCTTGTTGTTCATGAATATTCAAGTGAACATGTTTTTTGTTTGCACAAATGGTTGGGGAGTGGCTGTTCCTGTATGAATATATTCTCACATAAACAAAGATATCCCTGTGGGATCAAGAGTGTTTGCTAATTTACTACTAACTCTTTATTATACCCTTGTTAAAAAAGTTTGGGGCATTTAGTATGAAATCAGAAACAGTATCACCTGACTCGGTTAACCCACTGAATACACAAGTATTAGCAGCAAACAGAGCACAAAACTCAGGTATGGCAAGTGTGGATTTGAGCCAAAAAAAAAAAAAAAATGGAAAAAATTAAAAGTTTTTTTTGTGAACAGAATAAAAGAGTTAAACAGCGACTACTAGTCAAAATGAATAACCAGCCTGGTGCTCATAATGCATCTCAATTTGAAAGCAGGTAACTTATTTTTAGCATATTCAAGAAGGAGGGAAAAAAAAACCTCAAACCAAGCTAGGCTAGCAGATGTTGTTCTTAACATCTCCTGCACTGCATTCACTATGTCTTATACTAATCTTTTTGTAGATTACATACGACAAAAGAATCTTTTTTTATTTAATGTTTCTTCCAGTAGAAAAAACAGATAAATGAGTATCAGTGAATCTTGCTCTAAAAAGCATTAGCTGCAACAAGTTTTGGAAGGACTAGCAAATGTTGAGGAGACAGCAAGGGGTGCAGGCTACTGGTTTTCTGCAGCGAGGTTCAGAAGTACTTCCTTGCCTGTTCTGTAACCACCAGCTCACAAATAGCTTTTGACTGTTCTGGGAGTGCTGAGCACCCGCTCAGCAAAGATGAACGTATTGGGAGTTTAGTTTGGGGAGGGTCCTGCTGATCTCCAGACAAGATCCTTAGAAGTTTGAAAACAGAGGTTATCAAGTGCCTAAATTTGTATGATTCATGACAAGTTTTTACTACGCGGGGAGCTGAACTTGAGAAAGAGAGAGACAAAACACACACTGAGCCTATTAATTATGTAGATGGATTTCTCATTTGCAAATGAGAAAGTAGCACATTTCTATAAATACAAAGAAAGTGGCACAGCATTAGAATGCCAAGTCGAACATCAGTCAGCCTCAACATATTTATAGCTGATCCTGGCTTGGGGAAGCGATGGCACAGATTGCTTCCTGTGGATACCTTCCAGTTTATTTCCTATGATTTCAGGAAGCCCTCAATACAAAAAAAAACCAAAAAATAAAAAACCCAAAAAAAACCCCAAAACAAAACACAAAAAACCCCAACAAACAAACAAAAAACCAACACAAACCAAAAAAGCTCATGTTAATGTGTTGCTAAGCAGCAAATGAGGGAAGATACTGCACATAGTCATGTCCATATTTCGCCTTGCATTTCCCACAATACACAAAGTTCCTGGAAATTTCGGGTAACTACAAAGAAAGACATAAAACTCCACATTACATCATTTTTAGAACAGCACCAGCTTATCATATTAGAAGTTATTATGCCAGTGTTGTTCTACTTGTAATGTTTTTTAAAAATATTTGTTTTAAGATACCAGTCAAGTTGTTAGGGAGGTAGAGTCAACTATATAAAACATATCTGCTATGGTACTCTAACATGAAGCTTTTCTGGCCACAAAAAGCCAAAAAAATTTTTCTATTTCTTTATTCATGTTAGTGATTGTACATTGCAATATCCTCCTGGGCAAAGGAAAACTTTGAAAAGCCTTTCACAGCTCTGCAGAAAACCCTCCTTCTAGCACATACCTGAATCTTAGTACACCCACCTAAAAATTATCTGAAAAAAAATTAATGAATATTCTAGTTTCTGCAATTAAGTATTGTTATCCACACCTAGAGACTCCAGAGTGCATACATACTAAGCAGAAATTAATATTTATGATTGCAAGCATAATTATTCTGAAACATTAAAAAAAATTTTTTTATTATTGACTTAACAAGATCTAACTCAAAACTTAATACTTCATGGATTTTAGAGCATGGGCTTATTTTGTGAGGAAGATGGGATTTACCAGCTCATATTATAAACCAGATACTTTAGCATAAGTGTTGTTTAAAATGTCCCAGCCTATAAAGGGTGTATATCATTTCAGCCTCAAAATCAGTAAATATTCTTCCTCTGGGTAGACATTTTTATTAGGTCAGTACTATTCATGTGCTCATCTCAAAGAATTTTTCCCATTTAGAATAAACTCATATCTCTTTGGCTTGAGGAATAACTGGACAATGTTTTCCAAACTTTTATCAGGCTCTGGTTCAAAGGACTCAGCCCCTACAACTTCTGTGCACTGGAAAGGAGGAGAGGGGTGTTCAGGGCTTGCTAATTTTGTGCCACTGCAGCAGGTAGCACAGCAGCAGAGCCACAACCCCCTGCCTTTCTCCTTCCTCTCTCCCGAGTGCCAGGACTGCCAAGAGCAGGGCCATCCCTACCAGGAGGCTCTGACCAACCCCAAATTCAACCCTGGTTGACCAAAACCCCTAGAGCTTTAGGACAGCTGGCATACAACAAGGGTCCCGGGGCTCCACGATACCCCTCTCAGCTCAGAAGTATTCATAACATGCTTTCTGTTGTGGGAAACACTGGCAAAGGCTCCAAAGGCTGCTTTGAGAGCTGGAGAGGCTACCTGTGAGAGAGGAATCAATCCCTCAGTCCTGATGTGGTCTCTCCCATTTCAGCCAGGCAGCCTCCTATCTCCCTGTCACAGTCAGATCCTTCAATATCCTCTTTTCAAATCCTGCTTTGAATTTTTGTTAGCAACCTCCACAAAACAAGGCTGACAGAACAGGCCAGCAAGAAGCCTTGCTGCTAACCTGGGAGACTGGGAAGTACTCACACATCTCTAGCTAGAGAACAAACAGGCTGCTCTGCAAGCAGCAGAATTAAAGAGGGCTGGAGTGCTCTGTCCCTGCATCTTGTGGATGGCTGTCCTGAGGTCTGATCAGGTGCCAGCTCCAATTGCAAGTTTCTCCCTGCTTTTGAAGCCTTTCTAACACCTCTGTCTGTGTCGATTATTTTATATTAGAAAGGAGTCAGAGCTTTCCACGTAGCTTCTTCCTCAACAGAGAGCTTGCAGCAGCTACTACCCAGCCACCTACTCCTGCGAAATCCACAACAGTTAATTGCCTCTGAGACAGCCCTACTCTTCTGCCACTTGGGCTGAACTCAATGGACTCAGATAATTGAGAAGAGGACTGAGGGAT
Organism: Merops nubicus; assembly: GCF_000691845.1. Taxonomy (NCBI): domain Eukaryota; kingdom Metazoa; phylum Chordata; class Aves; order Coraciiformes; family Meropidae; genus Merops; species Merops nubicus. The sequence goes on along the minus strand of NW_008592897.1, from coordinate 224,586 downwards.
AAAGGAAGAGCTGAGTATACCTTCAGTATTGGTTCTTTAGGAAATAAGACTAAAAATAGGAACCTTGCCACAATAGAAAAAAAAAAAAAGAATAGATTCTCTACTCTTGTAGTAAATAAAGTCTCACAGGATGAAGAATAGCAGTATCAATTCCTATTTTAACAAATTCAGCTGCAGGAGATTTCATTTTTATCCAAAGACATCAGAGAAAATTAAAAGGCATTGATCTTGTTCAGCTACCTCCCTTTCTTCTCCCCCACCCTCCTAGTTTCAGATTTCAAGCATTTACCAAGAAAATTAAACACAGTCATTAAGGAAGCACTAGAAATCACTTGCCTCTCAGCATCTTCTTGGTTCCTAAAGGGAAGCCCATCAAAGAAGCCTTTGAAAAGCAACAAAACATCCACCTCCCAGCCTCCAAAGCTTTCATTGTTTTGGGAAAGTTGGGGCTGGCTGCATCCCTCTGTGCCCTCTTTAAATCAATTATTCACAAGTGTGTTGACCTTAATTTATCCCCCAAGGCCTCCTATATTACATTGCTTAATTTGACCTTGTTACTCACTCACAGCAGATAAGAGTTTTGAGGATTTCTTTCTAATCTTTCTCACTCAAGTAACTCAATCCTAAGGAAAATAGTGACTTGTTTCTGACCCATTTTTTATGAGTTGGAGTGAAAGGAAGATTTTTTTTTTTTTTAAAGTTAAAAAGGAACAGAAAACAGAAAGGATGTCCCCAATCTCCAAGCAAAACTTGAAGACTTATTTAAGCACTAAAGTAAATTTAGGGAAGTCAAACCTATAACAGAATTATTTTCAGCTCTGTCTCTTGAATTGCACAAGAATGCAGTTTTAATAATTTCTTTCTAGACTTACTTTATCATAAAGAAATGTTGTTATCTGAATGAGTAGACATGTTATTCCATGACGTCTACTCATTCAGATAACTGTTCTGTGTACATTTCTTTTTTTTTTTCCTCTGTCCCTAACAAAACACTCAATTACAGCAGTGAACATTTGGGCAAGATCTCAAATTAACTAGTATACATATCCTTAGAGAAATCAGCTGTGCATTATGAAGTTCATGACAACACTAAAGAAACACTGTCCAGCTGAATAAGCTTGCACATTGTGTTTTTTTCCCCCCCCTACTTGTTCCTATGAACATATCAAGAACAGTACCTTTATCAAATAAGGGGAAAAATGGGCCAGCTTGCCAAGAAACAGCTTACACAGCATGTTGGTAATAAAAGTGGAAGAAGAGAAGTCTGAGGATCAGATTTTCTCTTGGAAATTGAGCTGGATCATATTAGACCCAGATGATTGCATATGAACCTGAGAAACTTTTTTCTCTAATGCCCTCAAATCAAGTTATTCCAGCTTCTGACATTAACAGCTGAGAAGAAAAAAAAAAAAAAGCCTTATGTACAATTGAAGGAGGGGAAAATGTGCAGTTTCTGTTCTGCCTTTTACAGATGGATGTGTTCTGAGGGCATTACACTGGGAGATCTTGCAATACAAAGCAACAGAAAGGTTTTGGACTCTAAGCTAAAAGAGAAGAATTCCTATTGCACATTTGCCTTCAAAAGCTTTAGAGATTTTTATAAGCAGCCTAAAATTATTTTATTCTTAATTACTCTGAATATATTATTTTGACTATTTTCAACAGTAAGGGTAAAATACTTATTTAATGCACACACATTCAGCAGCTAGATACTAAGAAAAGTATCATTTTAATTCATTAGGAAAAATGAATGTGCAATTATATTTGAGACTTAAAATGACTTTTTATTTCCTACTCAATTATACTGCTTGAATAAGGCTGGAAAGCCTTTGTATATTTAGTAGAAGGCCATGTAAGGTCACACCTACTCATTGAAACAACAAAATACCAGATGAAAATCCACAGAATATGTTAAAAACCCAAGAACTGGTACCAGTTGTGTGGCAATCACTAGTTTATGTCTAAACAGATGATCGAGGAAAACCAACTTTATTCCTTTGTCTTGGCAGCAATGCTGAGAAGTGTTTAAAGGTTGTGGAAACCATTAAGTAGAAAAATACAACACTGAGCAAATACCAAGAGCTGTTCCAATCAAATAAAACTGGGGAAATTTCAGTAATATTTTTGTCCAAATTACAAACACCTACAGCTAATCTGCAAGGGGAAATGAAGACTCAACATCTAATACAACAAAAAGTATAAAGGAAGGTTACAGCATAGCATCACAGAAATCCAGGAAAAGTGGCCAGGTACAACTGAAGGTCAAACATGACCAGTCTGCACTCATGGAGGCTCAGCAAGAATGAGGGACATTAACCAGAAAAATTCCCTGCATCATTACAGGGTCGCCAAATTCCAAATGAATTAATCACAATATTTTAAAAAAAATGATTTTGCTCCCTAATTAACTATGTCACAAGGCAGCATCTTCAGTCTTTTGTCTCAAGGACATGCACTGATGCAGATGCAGACTCCCAAAGGTCTTTTTGATACTGAGATTACCTTGACTTCAGTGGGGGTTTGGTTCTTAAACTCAGCCACACCCAGGCCTGAGTCACTGGGGACTTTGCATCCTTTGGGCAGATGCACGTACTGGCTGGTTTGACAGGGCAGCAGAGTATACCATCAAGTGAAAGTAAACATTTTGTTTTGCATGCAGGAATCATATGGAAGAACCTGCAGAGAATGAATTAATCACAATATAAAAAATTATTGAAAGTTTTGAAAAGTCACTATCTCAAGTGAGGCTGGGCTGCTCATCTCCCTTTTTTCTGAGGACAAATTGGTAGAGAAATGAACAAATATTATCTGTTTTATCCTCAGGTTGGTTTTCCCACTCCACTAGAAGTACAGTGACTCACTGACAACATGAAAAAAAGGAAAGGAGTCACAGGCAGGATGCTGAACATGAAGCTTCCTTGGAAAAAGAAACTTCCTTGGAGAAACCCATGTCCCTGTCCTTGCTGCTTTACTTATGATTCTGCACATGCCAGTGCAGAAAACAACCAGCAGAGTATGATGTCTTGTAACATCACTGAAATTGCACTGCTGTTAAATGGTGGTCTGCATTCACTTCTCAAAATTAGCCTATTGCCTTCACTGGATAACAGAGAATGAATTTGAGAACAGTACAGTTTTGTTATAATACCTGGATTTTAGTAGTACATATATTCAGAATTATTCCTTTGGAGTAAAAGGGACTCTAAACATCTACCTGTTCAGCTTCATTAACTAACAGATAATTATGTATTAAAAAGCACTGAAATTGCATTGTAATTTTAACATAAACTACAGTGTGATTACAGGTTTTGTATTGTAAAATATGACTATAACACACTAATGAATTAAAGATGAGAAATAAGCATCTCGTTTGTATTTAGACATCTCCATAACGTTCCCCTTGTGGATCCACTTTCAGGAACATGGCCTCACTTTCCTTCACACCTATTGGCTTCAGAGTGCCACATCTGGGAACCACCAACCTGTAAATAAGTAACAGAACAAGACTGGTGCAGCCAAACACGACATCTCTGTCCTGCTGCTGGCTTTCCTGAGCAGGCCTAACAGGTTTAATTGCTCCCTGCTCTGCATTCCCCCTTTGGAAACAGCTTCCTGGATAATTTGAGGCTGGCAGCTTTCCCCACCACAGTGCAAGCATGAATGAAAACTGCTGGTGTAATAGCACTGCTTGTTAGGCAAATGTGTCAAATTTAATTCTTTAAGTGGAAGAAAGATTATAAAATAAAGTTGAGGGTTTTTTCCCCCATTTGGTACAAATATCCCAGTGTATCTCAAACAACTCTGGCTACAAATCCAAAAATTTGCTTCGCCAACAATTTTAAGTGGTTGTGCAAATCTTTGCCATCTGTTGCACTGTCTGACTGCAGAGACAAAACCTGCATAATTTCCCATTGTAGCATAACAACGTTAGAGCGATGATTTATGGGGCCTTGAGCGTTCTTTACTCAGAGCTGTGTGCTTTTGTTGGCCTTTGCACCTCTTCCCAACCCAAACTGCAGCACAAAGCTGCTCTCCTCCCTCCACTGCAGCCTCTTCATGTCCAACACAAATCCTCTAATATCAGATACCATATCACTATGCATGCGACTCCCAGCTACAGTGTAAGAGATCCAGGGAAAGGATGCTATTAAACTCTGCTATCGTGGAACACATATAAATAATTCACACCTTTCCTATAAATATTTATCCCTGTAACCTCAACTGTCATTCAAATAAAGGTTACAGTCTTCATCCATGTCCGTTTTCCAGATACCAATCAAATAAACTGAAGTTTTCAACAGCCTTCTCTACTTAATCTATATTTTTCTTAAAATTCATATATACTACATGTTTTCTCATAGCAGTTAAACAAAATGTCTCCTGATTTTCCTTTATCTTCTTCCTTTTAGTCAGTGCTTAACCATTAGCTTCAACAGAACTACTGTGGGCTTACATGAAAATGAGAGCCAAACCTGGGATCACATCTTTTTATTAGTGTCCCACAGTTTTAAATAAGAACGTCATGATACTATAATCATGTCTGTATGGTACAAGTACATCCAAACTGTAAACCAGGGAATGGAAAATATCCATGAACTTTCTACACCTCCCCTAAATGCTAAACTGACACAAACTTCTTTTTTTTTTCCACGTAGTCTTCTCCATTATCGCTTGGAAAAAGAGCATTCACAACAAAATCATCCTGAAATTTGGCAGCTTTAGGAGCCCCAAATTAGACTTTTATCTTCTATCATCACCTCAGGAAGAAGAAACGGGAAACAGGGAAGAGAAGCAATAGAATTTATGAATGCTCATAAGCAAGAAGAGAGCAGTCAATCAGTTACAAAATTACTCCCTCCAGGCTGCAGCAGTTTGGTTTTGCCAAAAAGTCATCACCAAAAAAGCATCCTGGGATAAGAAAATCCCTCTAAGTGACCAGCTTTTTGCTGAGGAGAGATATTATGAACTATAAAAATTATGTGCTGCTTCTGTTTCATGAACGTTACATAATTGCTAGATTAAATAGCCAAAATAAACAGAGAACGGGCATTTTTACGAGGCTCCAGAAGAGTGAAGCCATAAAGAAAATAACTCCATGAAATTTACAGGAGAGACCAATTTCAGGCCATATGTTGGGAAGGATCTTCATCCAAACGTATGAGTGGATGTGTTAGCTAGGTGTTGCATGCAGAGTTCATGAGTTTGGGACTCTTTGAGGTTTGGGTTTCTCAAAGCTTTCATGCTGACCTGCTTTTACCCTCCACACCATGACACATCTACTTGACTTTCTGCATCACATTTTTCCCCACTCCACACTGTGAATCTGAGCAGAAAAGGAGAAATAAAATGCTTGACTTGATTGTGATATGGACACTTGAGCACATGTGTTATTCTTTGCAATATCAAGCAATTAAGGCTCTGGAACTTAAAATCAAGTAAAGATTTAGCACAATTATAGCCAGGACTGACTGTAATCTGAACCTACCCAGGTACTCTGCAATCCAGACCTTCAGCTTTTTTTTCCTCTATTGTCTCCTGACTAGACCCTTGTCTCTTTGCTTATTTTTATGGTGTGATTTATACACCTTATAAAATTATTATTTCCAACCTGCCTCTAGGCAACAGCTGTATGACTGCATAATTACCACAAAAAGATGGCAATGCCAGAAGAAGATCTTCTCATAGAAAAAAACTCATCTAGCATAATCACTCATTTATCTGTTTAATAGATGAAATTAGTGAGAGAACAGAACACAGACAATAACAAGGGTGTTACAGACATGCTTTCTTGTTTTGCTGCAGAACTCTGCCAAGTGCTACCCCCCAGCTCAGCATCCCCCAACTTGGAACAGAAACTGCCAACTGCTGTTGGACCAAAAATGACTTTTTTTTGGTAAAAAAGAACCTTTCCAAACATTTAAAATGTCTTTTTCTTCCATGCTAAACAGTGGAACTTTTCAAATATTTTGTAAAACAAGTTTTTCAGGAATGTCCATTAGATAGAGAAAAAAAAAAAAAAAAAAAGCACATCAGGGGTTTGATTTGGTAAAAGTTTCTCTACGCAATCACAACATCTAGCATAGACCTCAATGTCTCAGAATTAAATTTGGAGCCAGAGTACAAAGGGTGAGTTCATCTGTGTTATTTGTGTGCCACACATAGCAACCACTGCCTTGTCACACAACTGGATGTGCACTTCTCCTGCCACCAAAATGGTGGTGTCCTCATGGCAGCTGCAAGTCAAACTGCTGGTGCTGATGGTCAGGAAGACTGAGGGCCAAATGTACTATCTGGCCAAAGCTGATTAGCATCCAGCAAGGTCTGTACTTTCTTTAAATGCAACAAATATTCCAGAAGGGAGGACTACATCGCATTGAGAACAGTCCCCCAGCCCTGCTGCCAGCTTGGAGGCACTGGGGGCCCTTGCAGCACATCCCACTGCCCCAAACAAGAATATAAATTTACTCCCTTTTTTCTACCTTTCCCAGCATCCTACAGAATATTTCAGAGAATGTCATTTCCAGCAGCCCTCTACTCTTTAAGCCTGGCTGATATTGTTGTTAAAGAAGTGAGCTCCAGTTTTTCTATTCACACAAAAAGACACGCTTTTAATAAATAACAAAAGAAAAAAGTTGTGTGCATGTGTTTTATAGTTTGTTTGAATAAATGCTAAGGATTACATAAGCAGAGTACTTGACTTGTCTAATTTGAGCATCAAGCCTTTAATCTCAAAACTGAATATCAAGAGCAAGATAAAACACTGAGTCTGGTTTTCTACTGTGAAGTAATTTCACTGACAAGCAATTCCAGCTTTGTCTGCATCTCTGTTTGTTTCAACTCCTTGAAATCCTAACACTCTAACTGGATTAAGGGTATTTTATTTGCAAAACTACAAATACTACTTGAAACAGTCTCAAATGTTTTTCATCCATATTGAAATGCAGAAAGTAGAGCAAAACCTTCCTTCGGTCTACCAAAAGCTTCCCTAAGTCTTTGCATAGTAGGTGACCTTGACAGCTACTTAACACAGGTTTTTCCAAATATTCATAGTAGCAATGACAAAAAGAACCCAAAGTGTTACTTAGAAGACAAACTTTTATGGACAATGTGGAGCCCAAGATCTGACAAACACACCCAGGAAAAAATATTCATCAGAATCCTGTTTCCCTCCTGTGTGTGTGGCTGCAAGGCCGGGTAAGGGGCTGGCTCCCTGGGTGAGCAGCAGTCGGTGCTCAGTCTTGTTATTTGTTCAGTTAAACTTGACAATTTGTACCTCAAGTTACAGTATTAGCAAGAAATATGCAACACCAAATGCAAGACTAGCATGAGATTCTGAAATCTGTAAAGGCAATCATAAAATTCATGCAGCACATAGTACGGATCCTATCTCAAAAAGATCCAGTGTCTCTTGACTTGCTGAAAAAGCAATTAACATAAAAAATTTAAGGGATAACTAATATTCCTCCTCCACATTCTCCTATATGCAACCCAGAGACATACTCAGGAATATTCACTTACTTGTTTTCCTGTTGATACTCTCCAGGGAAAGACCATGGGAGGACAGTAACCTGTAGGACTTGCCTCTTGTTCTATAGTCCAAAACAATCATCACTTGTTTATGTGCATCAGTTGGACCATGCACATCTTACTTGTGCATCTAACCTGTAACAGCTTACTCATACTTCTGTGAGGCAGGATGGAAGAGAAGGATGGGTCTAGATCAGCCATTTAGGCTTCTACAGCTTCAAACCACCGCTTAGAACTCTGCTCTGAATTGATTAATTAGCAGCTAACACACACCACATGGCCCACACATCTTACATTTCCAAAAGGCTACTGTCTTCTCCAAGTGGGACATGTCTTACTGTGGTTTCCAATGTTCTTCTGATTCTACCACTTTCAAAACAATGAAAACAAAACCAATCCCACCCAACCCAAAACTCAGCTCTTTTCCTCATTCTAGGCACTTAAATTACTGCTTAAAAATATCAGTTCTTGCATTCATGACTTCCACAGTGGTTAAATTTGACCCACACTAGCTGGGGTTGTAGCAGTGGAACACATGTTCTCTTATTTCCTTCTAACAAAATGTGCTTGATGGCAACTCATCCCAATCAAGGTAAAATCCTGTGTCTGGAGGGTGCTGTCAGATCAGTAATCACCAAAGCACATCTAGAAATCACAATACATCGTGTCAGAGGGAGTGTCCTTTCCTAAGTGGGTGGAAAATTTTGTGTTCAGAAATAATATGAATGTTTGCTCTTAAAACTCACATTTCAGAATTTACCAGAATTCAGGAATAGTTTATCTTAGAAAAGGTATTGCTTATTTTGTCTCCCTTATTTTTAAGATTTTGATTCTACAGGCTTCATGGCAAGGAAAAAAAAAAAGTGGAAACTACTGCAAGAAAACAATAAACATGAATAAAACACTACCCCTTCAAAGAAGAACATGTGAGGTTTATTTAACCTGAATACTGAGTCAATCAGGAGCCTAGCAGCTGAAAGAAAATATAGGAACTAAAAGAAAAAATCCAGCTGGAGAAAATAAGAAATATATTTTGGGCACTTAGTCCCCAGTGTCAGATGTGTGACATGGCTGTGCTTTATTCCAAGCAAAATTTCATATCTATGAAGTTATTAGAGTGACAGAAAGTGCTGTGAAAAGCAGAGCAAACTCAATTCCTCCCCACCATCATCTCCTCACTGCTCTACCACGGGGTGAGGTCAATGCTTTGCTCTCTGCTGAGACAGGGACCAAAGGAAAGGCTCCTGGATCCCCAGCAAAGCCCCCCTCTTTTTATACAGCACACATAATACCACAGATGCATTGCATTTTGCCCTTTTTATTAATTTTCTGTTCTTTTTTTAACTTTTAACTTAAAAAAAAATAACATAGGCACAGTATGTATCTGCACGGGGACATACCACTCTTCATATAGCACTGTGGGAGATAAAAGGCTTTTTTTTTTTAATTTCTATCTTCCCTTAATCCTATTTATGGGCACCTTCAGCAGATAAATGTCCTGTTAAATGCATATTAATCTAGGCAAAAGCTGAACTTACGGACAGGGTAAAATGAAAGCAATTTCTAAATATCCTATGCTGGGGATTTATGTTAATTCAGCCTAAATCATATTGATGATAAGTGGCAGTTTATGTAGGACATTATTTTATGTTTCTAATTTTACTCTAATTATTTTGGTTCAGTAGATTTATGCCAATAGCTGTTACAGATCTTCATGCCTTTGTCTACCCTCTTTGTCATGATTTCAGGCTTCTAGGAAAGAGACATGCACTATAAATCATCTCTTCTTCTGCCATACTGCATAAAACATATTTTGAATTCATGCAATGTGGTATTTTTTTCCTTAAGCAAATTAGCATAACCATTACAGCATTTGATACATGCATACAGCTTGTGGATTTTTCTTTCATTTTTAACACTGGAGAAAGTTCATGTTTATGTTCCTGAATGGCTTAAAATGTCTCAGTGTTTTCAGAATCTCTGCTGGCCAGAAATATTTTGCATCTCTGAGGTACCAGGGGTCGACCAAAGGATCACAGCCTACTCTGACCTCCACAGGAACACGTGTGGGCCAGAGGTTGCTCTAGTCACACACAGACCCCTATTATACTGGGCTGGGTTTGTGTAATGTGTTAACAGTGCCCCTTGGCTCTGGTTGCAGGGTCAAAACAGGCACGTTTCCATGGGCAGGGGCAGTGGTAGGAATGACAAATTTCAGATGAAAAGCTTTGTTTTGTTGTTTAACTATTTCAGTAAGAAAATAGTCTTCAAGAATTCTGTGCTGTTTCCTTTTGGTTCTGCACAACAGGGAGCAGCTTTTTTGCAGAAAGAGCAGGGTGTGTACCAGCATTCAATAACTCAGTGCATGGCTGAGAGAGGAGGACAAACTGACAACAGCGACCAAAGAAAACAAATTAAGTAGAAGCAACATACATAGCAAATGATGGGAGAGACAGAAAACTTCCCTCCTCCCTGAGACAAGTGTAAATTAAGACAGTGTGAAAAACATGGCAACTAGACAAATTGTCCATTTTCAGGACACCTACCAGGCTTGGCCCATGGTCCAGTATAACAACACCCTAAAGCAGCAGACACAAATAGTTTTCCCAGCAATCCTGGCACGCAGCCCATCCATCATCCATGGAGCCTTGATCCCAGGGAAGGCCACTGGTGATGAAACTCACCCACCTTTAAGTGAGGAGAAAGGGCAGAATTAATTGCTGCTGCTGTAAACACCACCATACAGATTACAGTACCACATTCCTCCAACCGTGGGGCTTGGATCACAGGAAAATACCTTATCTACAGAAATTAAACTATGGAGCCAGGCTGTGCATCAACATCCCATTTCTATACCACTTTGACCAGCCAAGCACTATTCTCATGAGATTTTGTTCATGGTTTCACTGGAGACAACAGCAAGACTCTCCCTGGTATCAGAAAAGATGCGAGTTTTAAAACAAATCAGTCAGGAATGCTGTTTGCAGTCTGCCAATAAGTAATTTTTTTTCTGTAAATAGAAAATATGCCATATGGCAATGGATCAAAGTTTCTTTTCTTTGAGTCAATAATCAGGGTTTTCTTTGAGTTGGTGGTTTGGGTTTTTTCTTCCTTCTTCCCTCCCCTTCCACTCTGATCAACTGTCATCTGAACTTAGTGGATATCTTTCAAGAGAAAAGAATGTATTTTGGATCTGCTGCTTCATGGCAGATGGTATAAAGGACTACCAGAGAGGAGCACTCCTTACTTAGAGGTCAGACAACATCTTTCCATCCTTTAAATGGCTCAACAGCTCTACAGAATAACAAATCTGTTTAAAATAGGAAATCAGAAGGAAATAAAGCTGTGTCAGGCAACATTAACACTCCCATGTGCAATTTGACCTTGAACAACTCATCAGATCTCTTGTTCAGCTCATTCATTATTATTCTGAGCTGTCATCATGAACACCCTTGCTCATTAATTATACATTAACCTCATTCATGACTTTTAATCTATAACAGGTCATGATGTTTAAAAATAATTAAATAAGAATGTGCTATGGTAATAAGGATAATACCTGTACTGGAGTTATCTGACTGCAAATCAGAAATAGGTGATGCTGAACAATTAAATGAGAAACCAAATAAAAACAGGAAAGGAGGGGTTTCCAAATCTCCAACCGTGCATTTAAAACAGTACTAGCTTTAAAAGATTCCCAAAATATGCAGCTTGTAAGCTTCTGATGTTTTTCTCCTAAACTTACAAAATGAAAATCAGTTTTCAAAGCAAGACAACATGACCTGCTGTTAGCAGATTAGTGGCTCAAACTGTTAGGCACTAGCTGAGATAAAATAGGGAAGGGCTGCTGACCATATTCAGGTTCTGTTCTGCTGGTCGAACTGCCAGTGCTGCCCTTTGCTGGGTGGAGTGTGTGTGACACTGCTCTCAGAGCACACTGTTCCCACAGGTGTTGGTGTGTCCACCTCCCGGGGCTGAACCAGTTCTCAGGGGGTCTTCCAACCTCTGCAGAGGCTCCGTTTCCAAGCAGCTTGGGATAGGAGCAATCCTCTGAATGTCAGTCAGTTCTCTATGCTGTATACTGAATTCAACAGAGGATTTACCTCTGTGTTTCCAGCACTGATAACGTTTTAATTCTGAAATTATCATATATTGTTTCTTCCTATAATTAAATGAGTTTTCACATCACACGGCACCGGGGCACCTTGCTTTCCAACATCACAAAGTACTTTTCACACTGTGGTGGTCGTCTGCAGTAAGCTGAAAGTGCCAAGGTTTCCAAAACAGGCTTGAAACAGAAATAAAATTTTATACCCCAGGAAGAATTACTACATGCCACATAACATTTCAAGCTAAAATAATGTTTCGTCAAAGATTTAGGGAAGAAGGATTAGTTTTTAAACCTAGCTAAGTCAATGAATCTCCTATCCCATACACTGCTATCCGTTATGTTCTGAGATCCATTTCACTGTGCTAACCCAAGGCTGTTCTCGTGAGGTTGCTTTAAAGACAAAACCCTAAGCTGAGAGGACATTTCACTGACCTAGTTTAAAAGAACTTATGAAACCCACCACACCACAAAGATACCCAGGAAGGTGGTCAAAGAATATTACCTGTGCCTGTGAAGCACTTAATGAATTTCAAATTGGTAAATCACTGAGTTCATTAACAATAAATTATGGAGCATCAAGTATATACAGAAGGATTTACCTTAAACAGAAAAACCAGAAGAATTTGTCCCAGTTGTAAATGGATGCAAATTTGAAGTATCCATACTATGCTTTGCTATTCCCAAAGAAGCTAAAAAACCTTCCTAAATAATTTTTTACCACATCCAGGATTTTCGAAGGACTCCAGGAAAATCAAGGCTAGTTTCTGCTGAACTGCAATAGAGGCTGGGTACCTAATTACTTGGGAGTGCTTGGAAAATCCTGTCCTTTTCAACAGCTGGATTTTGCTCAGCTCTAGCAAAATACATGTATTTCATGGCTCTGAAATACTCTATAAGGTTTTAACCTTTAAAAGGTCCAAATGTAGGGGTAGGTGCTTAATCTGGGTGCCTACTGTGATTAATAGCACTCTGCCTATGGCGTTCAGTAACTGTACCTTTGTGGAACCCACTGGTTGCAGGTCCCTGTTTTGTGGCTCCCACAGAGGTGGGGGTGTTAAAACCCACCTACCCAGCCCTGCTTTTCTCCCTCCACTGCAGTAGCTCATCCTTTTATCTCCTGAGATCTCCGGGGCAGGTTAGCCAAGGTAGTCATCATCACGTATTTACACCTACAAACTATCATTTATCTGACGATCTCAAAGCACTACACGTCCATTAATTAAACTCTAAGAGCCTGGTAATAGTTTGAGATGAATATTTTCTGCTGTCCCTCAGGTAATATAGCAGTTTCACTTAAACGTGAGGAGCAATTGGCTTTAAAACTAGAGAATCATTTTTTAAGAGCAATCACAGATCAGTATGTAGTAAAAAGCATGATTACATGGGATGGACTCAGTTTGTGCTGAAATGGGAAAGGAGATTACTTTTTCATTCAAAATACCTTTACTATGACATATTTCTTTCTTAAACTGAAGTGAGCATATTGGGCTATTTATTCCCAAGTAGAATTCCAGCAATTGTGGTTACTGAGGATTTAGCTCCTGAAATGTGTTTTTTTCCTTAAAACTGTTTCAAAAAATCTTGTTCCACATGTGCACAGCATCATAAAGGACTTCTTCCAAGTTGACACATCTAACCATGTATCTGAAATGTGTTTTTTTCCTTAAAACTGTTTCAAAAAATCTTGTTCCACATGTGCACAGCATCATAATTAAAGGAATTCTTCCAAGTTGACACATCTAGCCATGTATCTGGGCAGTGTAAAAATCAATCCAGTATCAGCAAAGCAATAGGAATTTTTTTTTCTTTTTTTCCTTCTTCCTTTTTTTTTTTTTTTGAAAGAGATGTTAGTTCACGCTTTATAAACCAGCTCTAATTTCCATTTCTTTTCCTCAGAATTCTGACTTGAGGTATGGGACCAATGAACAGAAACTCATAAAAGCAGAATTTCTTCTCTGTGGGAGACATCAGTACTTTAGAAAAGAAAGAAGATGCACTTATAAGGAGTAGGAGTATTTTCAAACTTTGTCTGCATGAAAAACAACTGAATTCACATCTTAAAAATAAAAAGCCATATTTGAAAGTATAATTAAAGGGAGACCATGTTTCAAAGCCCAAAATGTTATCCTTTCTCCATGCCTCAGTATCTCCTTCTACAAAACTCATGGCGCCCGTCTCTTTTCAATGGTGCCCAGCGACAGGAGAAGGGGCACTGGACACAAACTGGAACATGGGAATTTCCACTTAACCATAAGGAGAAGCCTCTTTCTTGTGAGGGTGATGGAGCCCTGGAATACGCTGCCCGAAGAGGTTGTGGAGTCTCCTTCTCTGGAGACTTTCGAACTTGCCTGGATACAATCGTGGGCAACCTGCTGTGGGTGAATCTGCTTTGGAAGGGGGGGTTGAACAAGATGATCTCCAGAAGTCCCTTCCAACCTCCACCATGCTGGGATTCTGTGAAAATGTGCATCATGACAGTAGCCTGCTGACTTCCACACCACCTGATACAAAGCTTCACCTAGAAACTTACTGAAAGTGAACATGAGTAACTGTTTCAGCTAAGATGGCACACTTCCACAGAATCACTACGTCCTTCCAGTCTGAATCCTGCAACACCTCAAAGCAGACACCCATCCCAAGACCAGTGTGACCAGCTGTGGTCACCAGCTGTGACCTGTTATGCATGAATGGTGGAGCAGTGACAGCCATTTCAGCTGCCCTACAGTTATTTCTTCTGTTCAAACGCATAGCATTTTTCTTAATTATTTCTGACTTTTCATCCAGCATGCCATAAGCTTCTTATGAAGAAAAGAAAATAAATAATTCAACTTCCACTTATTCCAGGAGGAGACTGGCTGTTCTAATCTAGCCTTAGAGAATAAACAAGCTAGCTGTTCACATACAGCTTATTAGAGTATGACAAATAAACATGTGCACGATATTGCAATGACAATAAGGATGGGGAATACCAGAGCTGTAGTTTGGGCTGGAATCTGAGGCTGGGACCATTTCCAGTTCCCTCCTAGCAGCTTGAAAGTTTGGTTGTGCTTTTGCCTGTAGCTACAAGCCAGAGACTGGTAACAAATGCCAGGGCAATAGGGAGCGAGGAAGGAAGGAGGGAGCCAGGAGCGTGGCGGAACGTGGATGAATTCCCACTGTGAGAGTGCTCTGGGCTGCTCTGCGCAGCGCCTTCGGAGGCACCTCTCAAATGGCTCAAAAGTCTGATGGAGAAATATGGCCCCTTGGCCACCCAGGAGTGAAACTGTCTGTTTAGGGTAGTTTGCTGGAAATATTAATGTGTTAGGGCAGCACACTGGGAAAGCTTCTGCACCTGCGGTAGAGAAACCTTTCAAAACACATATTACTTGCTGCTCCAGGATGGTTCCTGTTTTCCTTGGAATAAGTGTGGGATGAAATAGATAAAGCAGTTTTGGACCAAAATCTGTTTTCCCCTTTCCCAGAGATGGGGTCTATGAATCTCTCATGGTTTCTGTCTGGCTTAATCAATCCTGAATTTCAGCTCTTACTGGAGGATGATCAGGGCATCCTCCACAGGCTGACGAGTCAGGTGAAGGACAAGAAATGAGCTTATACCCCTTGGATCCTAGGTGAGAGGTCTTATCTCTTGGCCCTGGCACACTGACTAGAGTGGAACAACAGAGGGGAATAATTTCCCTAACAAGGTCTCTCAAAGCTTCACTGCATCAGCACCCGGCCACTGCCTTGAGAGCCTTGCAGGGCTGTGGAGCATCAGCCTTGCAAGGATGTTGGGTTTGGCACTGCAGGCTGCAGCTCACTTCCAGCACCACTGGAGCAATGGGGCCTGTTGTCCTCGCTTGAAAATGTTTCAGCAAAACATACAAACTTTGGATTCTTTCTTCTGAAACAGTAAAATATGCAATTGGATTGGAGTTGACTTCATCCACAGGAGACATCTGACAATCTTGCTTGATGAGAGAGAGCTGCATGTGTCACCAGAGAGAAAGACAGAGTGCCTGAAGAAGAGGAAACCATCCATCTCACCATCCTGACCTTTCTGATAGCCATCTAGTAGTATGGGCAGAGCTCCACAGATCACTTCAAAGTTTATTGCTCTGTTAGTCCTCTTTGACTGACAGATCACCTAATGGATAATAAATTACTGCCCTCCACTCAGATTGGGGGCTGCCTGCGTGTTGCTAACGCTGATTTCTCAGAACCTACTGTCACTCACTCTCCGCTTTTGCAATTTAAAGGGATGCAATTTCAGAGACAATAAATAAATACAGGGGACTTGGATTTCAAGGGTACGTGTGGGGAATCAACAGCACAGTGCCCTCTGAATTTCAGGCTCCCACATCCCTCGTGTCTTTCTAAAAATCTTGCAGCTTTACTTTTTTGCTTGGTGCAAACCTGGTTGCCTCTCCCTCTGGCACCTGAGGGTGGGAGAGCAAAGCCCCTTTGCTTGGGCTCTCTGCAGCTCAGGGGACCAAACCAGGGTCATGGTGGAGCTCAGCAGAATGTCTGCCTCAGGTGCCTGCTTGAACCAGAGGAGAAAATGTGCTCTGCAGTGAGATGGATCTAAAGAAACTCCAACCAAAACCAGTGATGCCTCTGCCAGTATGGGGCCTGACGCTGAGCGTTACTGAATTCCAGTCACAGTGGATTGCTTTGGCACGTGAGCAAGCTCCAAGCAGGGACTGAATAAAGACTTCAGGGTTTTGCCCATAGAAAGAAAATGCCCCTCCTGAGGCTGGAGAGGCCTGGATTGGTTATGGCTGCTCTGGGTCACTGAGAGCACCGCAAGTCAGCAACACTTTCCTCAAGAGCCTCTGTCAGCCCCATCACTCTCATTAGTTCTGCTACGTGTCAGGACACAAAAAAAGGTCCCTCTTTCACACTCACCTTCGGGACCTGTGGGCTCGTGGCCAGCGCTGGGGATGAGGTGCTCCAGCTGCTGGTCCCACTGGTGCCCACGGTGAAAACACCAGAACGTGTCAGCTAGAAAAACCAACGGCAAAGCTCGACTCTCACACGGGCTAGATTTTCCAAAGAGCTCTGGGCAGACGTAGCAGGGTGAGTTTAAACGTGTTTGCCAGCTGTGTTCCCTGATCTTAGGGCACTGCTTTCCTGAATGATTGGGGGTGGAAGGGCTCTGACATTAAGCAGTGTAATTTTGCATGTAATTGTGCACAGCTTTCCTGAAGGCAAAGGACCTTCCTCCTGTGCCAGGGAGCTCCCCTAGGCACTGTGGTCAGGGTGCTGTTGATGAATGTTCATATGTGCCTGCAATAGCTCTAGCTAAGATTGTGGAGTAGAGAGCACTTGCATAAATCTAAAGAATTTCAAGGTCAAAAGAGAAGTTGTTCCTCCCCAAAAAGAAATCAGCACTCTCAGCTGGATCCAAACTGGTGCTGGTGGAGCTACAGCACCATCCCTGGGCACACACAGCTTCCCTAAATCTCCCTGTTCCTGCATTTTCTATGGTTCTTGCATGATGCAGCAACTGCTCTGAGGCTTTCTTTTTAAATTAGCAAATTAAAAGCATCAACCACAGAGGCACCATCAGCACAGCAGGTAGCTCCCACAGGTTGGGTCTGTTTTTTCTGCCAGGTGCTTGTCTTTGGTCCCAGGGTTGTGCCTTTTGCCTATACTCTGTGTTTTCTCTCTCACTCCTCCCAACTCCAGCCCCAGGTCTCTGACACCATCTGCCATCACCACTTCCTGCATTTGCAGACACATATTGGGGCATTCAGACAGATTTGGGCAGTGAGCTTGGGACAGAAGTGCTGACCTCTCATCTTGCTGCCCTGTGGCATCCCAGTTGCTCCTTATAGCCACCACTAGATCTCTCAATTCTTCAACTATGAAATTGTAAATTTTGGGGAGAGACAACATCTTTCATTGCTTTTGTGAACATTTATGCCTTAGAAAATGTAGCCCAGTGAGGTCGGGTGCACATCTGAATCTCCAGCCCCTATGACACTGAAAAGCCTGGGCTCAGAACTTTCACTACAGGCACTCCTCTTCCCTCAACTGAGAACCTTCAGAACATGTTTATTTATAAAATCTGTGTTACTTTTTCCTGTAACATTTCTTTTCCTTTCTCCTTGGAAAGCACAGAAGTTCAACACGGGCCCTTAGAAACGCAGCTGCTGTTATTTTGCAGCTGGGTGCTACTATGTGGAGAGCATCTGAAAAGGGAGGCTTGAAGAGAGGAAATGAGATGCCAGTTTACATCACTGTGGAGAACAATACATGAAAAACTCGAGATGTAGATTTTAATCCAAGATTTTTCAATATGAATATTTCATCCTGCAGCCTTTACAGTTGAATGGAGGTTTGGAAAAGTCCATCTATGAACAGATCAGTGGGGGACAAGACAGTATTTACTTGTGTTTGTTTCTCAAATAACAGTTAGCCTTGTGGGTTACACAACACAGCCCATCTTTATATCCTCCGTTTAGGAATGTGCTGTGGTTGTTCAAGAGAGCATTTATGTACACCAGGGAACTCTTAAGTGGAAGCTGTATGTTTAGTACATATTTCAGTGCTATCTTCACAGCATGGTCTATAGGCAGCGTGCTTCCTTTAGCCACACTTCTTACGTTTTTGCATCTTTATATTAAACCTTATAGCTTAAAAAGAAGGGAACTATGTTGTTTCATTTAATAGTATCAAATATTTTTACTGAGAGTAATTGCTTATCTAGAGTCTGCTTCTATAAGAGTTAAACACGGTATTCCATTAAAATTATTAAAAAATATCTTTTTATAGCTGTGCTCTCTCCACTTCTCCTCTAATGTTCAGAATCACATAAACTAGTAATGAGCATACATAGCCTTCTGCTGTTTTCATAGACAAGGCAGTAAAAGAGACAGTTGCTGTTCCCTTGAGTGCTAGCCCACGAATCAGAAAGTCTAATCAGCCACAGAGTCTGAGACACTAGATAGCCCCTGTATTTCATTACTGCTATATTAAAATCTTTCCTATTTGAATTCTGCATCCTCTGTTAAAAGGAGAGAGAGAGGTAGAGGAGATAATCAGAGGAGTGCCAGAAGAAAAAGAGGGCAAGAGGAATTAAAGACAAATAACTTTCTTTTTTCTTTATGCTTTGGAATTTTTTTTTTCCAGTGCAAGAGCTGGTCTGAAAATACTCAGAGCAAGTACCTGGCATGTTGTGGCCATGTACACCCCTGGGGCTGCTTTCTAAGAGCTCAGCTCGGGTGGCCTCGGTGAGACCCAGGCACTTTTCCTGGAGAACCTGCCGGGTGCTGCCAGCAGCCGCCTGTGCCCAGCACGGCAGGGGCAGCGTCGCCGCAGCCACGGGCACGTGCCAGAGGAGCACCACCTTCCCACTGTCTGGGTGCATCAGCCCTCGCCGAGCTGCCAATTAGGCTGGGACAAACCAGATTAGCCTTAATTTTGCATAGCTGTGTGAGGGTGTGACTACACGGGTGATCACGTCAGCCTCCCAATCGATAATCTGACTTTGCTGCTTGCAGCTTCAGAGATTGAGAGAGATCAGTTCAACACCTGTAGGCAGTTCCTAGGAGTGGCACGGATGTATATAATATCGAACAATAGATGTCACTGTTATGCCAATAAAAATGGGTTATATTTACAGTTATTGGTAGTTTTAACCTCCATTGCACAAAGCTGTTAAGGCAAAAGCGTAAAGCCAGGGTGCCCACTGACATGTGATACTTCTAAAAACATGAATCCTGCACCTCCTTGTGTTTTTTCACCTATCAAATCACACAAAAAAATTCTAAAAGATTTAATAAACCACTTTAAACAAAATAAAAAAAGATATTTTTCTACAGTTTTATGCAAAGTGGCCACACAAGAATAGCACCAACCCAAAAGCTACCATGACTGGGAGAAGAAGGGGTGTGGGAAGCTTAACTGAGGATATATCAGGTGTGGAAACATTTCTGCTTAGACTTGGTTTCAAAGGGAAGGCTGCTGTGTTTCCTCTCCTCTCCTTGAAATGATTACGTGGAGGATGGCAAGTATGAGCTCACCAAAAGGGAAGGACCAGGTAATGAGCAGTAGTTTTTTTCTGAGAGACAAGAAATGAGGGAGAGGCATCACAGGCAACATTCTGCAGCAGCAAAATATAGGGAAAGTCTGCAGAAGGAATAAGTATCCAAGCAAAGTTTGAGCTCTAATGTCCTGTTTCAAGAGGTTCTTAACACTGCTTCAAACTGGTACAAAATTATGAAAATTAGACTGCAAAGAATATAAGGAACTCCAGAGCAGCAGGGCACCCTTTGCACAGCTGTAAGCAAGACCTGTGCAGAGTCAGCTCCTGGGTGATGAGCAAAACCAGTGAAGCCTGACAAATAATGAGTTTAAACATCAAGTTCAGGACAAGACACAGAGGAAACTAGGCAGGTTGTTACACAGCAGCTGTTCACCAGCTACTGTTCTGTTCCTCAGTGTCAAGAACACAGTTCACCCAGAGAAAATGCCTGTGCTCAGTGGTCATAGGAGCCTATTTGTGGCCATAACACAAGAAAGTAATTGCTTCTTTGTGACCAACTGATTTAGCTAGAAAAAGTGGACAAGCACTCTGGTGAATGGTGCTGTCGTCAGGCTGGCCCCAGTCAGGCCCCAGAAGGACATTCCTGATTTTTTGCTTCTTACCATGAGTGTGGAAGCCATAAATTAATTCAAGCAAAATCTAAATCTATAAAAATAAGAAAAGCCCCCAAACCTCTTTCATCCAGCATATGGAGACCATTTATTTCTGGGCAGATGACACTCGAACTGCACACAGAAATGGGTGTTCCTTCAAACAAACCCCTCAACGTTACGTACAGAAATGCCAAACCTTTCCTGTGTGTTTGATCACACCTACTCAGGAAAACAAGACCAGCATTACAATGAGGAGGGCAGCTCCTTCCAACCAGTCCAATGCCTGAGAGAACTGCCAGGAATTTTCTTCCTAGTTTGCCAACAAGAGTGAGCTTGCTGTTTTGGGCAACATGGTGAGTCAGATTTAAACATTGCTGCGCAGCTGACCCAAGTACTGTGGGTTTTGTGTGCAAACAGCATCCCTGTAGCTCAGCTTTCCTCTTTTGTGTATTTTTTTTCCTCTTAACTGGAAATAATATCCTCACATGTGACATCCCAGTCTCTCGCAGAGCAAATGATTAGGAGGTCACAAGAAGAAGAGTGACGATCTAAAAATAGAAACAAGAGAAAACTTCAAGGAACAATCTGAGGAATAACAACATCATTTCCATCACATATTCTTTGTAGCACTAAAGGAGAAGGAGGTAAAATACCAGGTGAATTACTTCAAAACGTAATGCCTTTCAACGTACCCTACAAGATGCTACCTGCTTCTGTAGAGAAATGAAAGGAAAATGGTACAAATAGCTGACGTGCCTATTTCAAGGATTCATAGGATTCTGGTACAAAGTAGGAAATGGTATGGTTTGCAATACAACGTTGCCTGATAGCACAGAGGAATTTCAGCCACAGGCTTTCAGCTTGGGAGAGGTAGGTATAAAAATTTAGTATTTTACATGAACTTTTCTAGTACTGAGATAAAGGATTCTCCTGGACACAATGACACAGAAAATGCAAAATCTTAGCATCTGTGAAAGCACAAATAGTGATGTGCATCACTAAACAGATGTTGCTGACTAAAGGTGTTATTAGTGACAACAGTCATCCTCTACTCTGGAAAATCCCAGTTGCCTTAGGCTTTGTCTGAGCAGAAAAACAGAGAAAAAACTGAAAAAACCTTGTGAGTTAGCCTCATGATAACAGGCTGAGCTGTAATACTCGGATAATAATAAAGTAAAAAATATAAGGCTAAATTCAGCCATGCTTACTTGAAGCTAAATTGAGCAAACTGCATGAGCAAAATGCCTACCACTTGCTGCAGAGGCAGCACCAGAAGGCATCTTCTTCTCCCAGATTGTCTTTGCAGGGTACAGATTATTGTGATCCATTCATTGAAGCTCCCATTTTGACTGACACCTCAGAACTGAGCTGGAAACTCCAGACGCTGTGGTTTGGGAAGCTGGGGGCTCCTGCTTAAGCCCAACCTCACTCCTTCCCTCTCACACAATGCCTGCAGCTAGCAGAGCTGGTGCCTGCCTCCTCCACCCAGCTCTCTCCTTCCATCCTCCTGCAGCAGCCTTGGGGCCACCTCTTTACCTTGCTGCTGCATGCCCCAGGTGAGCTCTCCTAAAACCACATCAAGCTGTGGGTTTTGGGGGCCTGAGCTCAGCCTTCTATACCATTTCTATGGACTTCCATAGAAACAGAGCCAAATAATGACGTCTTCAAATGGTCAAGAAACCAACCACACAGTTATCAGAGGTGCTGAGGAAAGGTGTTACCTTAGCACAGGCTTGATCACAAGTGCAAGAGCCAGCGAAGGTTAAGTAGAGTTACACTGCCATAGTCAGGCCTTTAAACATCCTATTTCTGGTTCCAAAATTCACAAGATTAAATTTTTATAAATATTTTTATTCCAGCATGGTGTTCCAGCTTAGAAGCATTTAGATTGTATTTTTCCAATTTGGTTTTTTTTTTTGCTACCAAGAAGACTAAAAGATCAGTTAACCTCCAAAAAGGTATGATTCTGACAATTAAATAATTACAGAAGGTACAAGAGGAATGAAAAAGCCTGTATTTCTTGAGATGAGAGCTCTGAAAGGAAAGATTGCAAGATGCACACAACATTACTGCTGACTGCCTGGCATGGAGTCACAGCTAGAAAGGCAGTTTGAACGGGAGGAGTAGGTGGCAAGGCAAGTGGAAGTGAGAGCAAAGGGCAAAGGAATTGAATGTTTCAAAAACCCAGTGGATGAATCAATTTTATTTTTCAGATGTTATGGGTCGAACTGTCCTGACTGTCCAAGGGAGCCCATGAGCATTCAGTTGCTTTAGACTGAGTTCAAACCTTTGAGGACTGCATGGGGAGAACATGCAAGAGTTGGAACCAGCGATGAGGAAACCTAACAAGGAGTTCAGCAGAGACTGAATGAAGCTACGGAGGCACTGCAGCACTGCTCTGACAAAATTAACTGGCAAACACTACAGACGTGTGGAAAATAATAATATATTTTATAGCCAAAGGTGTTCCAAGCTCAGAAGTAGAAAGGTAGCAGCTGGAGAATTAGACCAACATATGTCTGTAGGTCTATCTGTATGTATGTGAATGCAATAGGAACTATTATCCCTTGTTGATAGAGGAGGTTCTGGGTCTATATGTTCAATTCTCATGAAACACTGAAGCGAAGCAGAGGCACATCAAGTATTGCAGTGTGTGCAGAGCTCCTAAGAACAATGTCTCACTAGCAACGAAATCTCCTCTAGAAACCCTCCCCAGAAATAGCACAGGTAGGATGAGAACAGATCTAAATCCCTGCAGCATCACAGAATAGCAGTATTTATGGTTAATTATCAGGCATTAAATCATTAGATTAGACCAGTTCTTTTTATACAATGGTTGGTTTTCTTGCTTATTCAGCTATAATCAGTTATAAACAAAAACACATCCCATGGAAGTGTTTCAGTTGTTTAACAGGCTAAGTGAATGGCCGACCTCACTGTAATTAATTAGGGATCTTTATTTAATTGAACATTCATGGTCACCAGAGCAATGCAAGCGCAAAAGCCAGCACACTTATCTGATTCTGGTTTCATTACAAAGGCATGCCTTGGCCAGTTAAAATCACAACGAATTTTCATTGAGTCTGTGAACCTTTATGGGCTGGGCTCTGTGGACACACATAAACGTGCTTAAACTACTTTTCCAAACCCAAAATCCAAAGGGTTATTATGTGGCTACAAACTCATGGAAACCAGTCAGAAATCATCCTTTAAGTCCAGGTAATAAGTAGAAAGGGTTTTGCAACCTTAATAGACAAAAGACTTCTGTTTAAAAAGCAAAGGAAAATACGTAAAATAAGATCATCAAAGAAGGAAAAGAGGTTAATCAACACATCACATAACTACAAAAATGGGATAAAAAAGGCTAATTTAGTTAATTCCCTTTGCATCTGCTTTAGAAAGCAGTAGGGTGTGCTCATGAGTCACCTTCTGAGCTTAGTTGCAAACAGGCTCCTCAATGTGTGACTGTAAATAAAGACAGATAAAATTCATTTTCCTACTCCCTGCAAACCATCCCACCCTAGTATGACTTTGTTCCAGCTCATTAAAACCCTGTTTCTAGAACTGTGCCCAACTCAATTAATTCATAGCCCTTTTTGCCAAAACAGTTCATGCTCATGATTTATAGCTAACACACGGCCACAGCATGTGAACAGCGGGAACTTAGACCCGGAGTAAGGACCACAGGCAGCCAAGAGAGTGAATCTATCATATGCCTGGTGTGGAAAACACTTCCTTACATCCAGCTAAAAGGGAGCCTGCTAGATAATCCCAGGTAAGGGACCAGGGAGTCACCATGATTTCACACACTGTACCCCATGGTGGGGTACCTGGAGTTCACAACCTGCTGCCCTGTTATGTCCAGTGCCTCAAGTACAGGAATCCAGGAGAAATACTAAGGAGGGAAACTCAAAGAAGTTTCCTTTCAGAAAGCAGAAAATCCTTTCATGGTAAATCCCTGCTGGGAACAACACACTTTCATCTTAATCTGACAAGGAGTACCTACATCTCATTGCATCTCTGAAGAGCACAAGCTGCTGAAACTACAAATGAAAAAAACCAGGCAGGATGCCAATAAGGAAATAAAATGAAGCTGAAAAGCATTGTTACTAGATGACCAGCACTTAAACAGTGTTTGGGACCTCGTAATTTCATCACTGAAACAAATTCCTGACTTGGTTGAAAGACTGCTGAAGTTCTTCTGCTGGTTACATCAGACTTCAGATCAGATGTTTAAAATGTTCACTGGCATAAATGAGTGGATGGGACCAACAGCCAGAGAGCTCAAACAGCATGAGGAAGTGGAGGGAGATTGCAATCTATTAATTAGGTATGATTTTTACTGTTTAATTTCTTCCACTTATTTATTATCCTTTAAATATTTTACACTAATTAATTTCCAAATTTAGCAATAAGCCCAGATATGTGCCTGATGCTTTAACCTCTCTAGCAAGAGCAGTGTCTGCAGGGTTTCCCATCAGGGCTGAACACACCAGTCTGGGCTGATCCATACTATCAGATGGTGCTTTGTTGGACGGAGCTTTTCTGACCCTTTGATCTGGCAAATCTCCTCTCATCAGGCCTCTGATACAGAGCACTGACTCCTCTGCTTCCCTCTGCAAACCTTACACGCATATATTCTCCCCACTGATCAGGCAATTGCCATGATCTTTAGTCTGATTTTTATGAAGGCAGACTCTGGAATCTTTTTCTTTTAATGTCTCATGAGAAGATACTTAAGATAGAGAGGGAGAGAGGAAAAAAAGTGAGCTGATAGTACAAAAAGCCATTGCTTATGGCATGACAAAATAACCCTCATTTCCCAAATGCATCATGCTCAGAAATGACAGTGCTTTGCACTCTGACACCTTTTTAAATCAACCAAAATGCCTCCTGCCCTGGGCACACGACTTTCATTTTGGTGCAGCTTGACACAACCCTGGATCAGGTCTCGTGGAGGGAGTCACATGTATATGTACATGGGGGTGTGTATATTTTACAAGCATGAAGAGGAAACCTGCCCATATTAGCTAAAATACATTTTCTGTAAATTCTTGCCTTTTCCTACAGGTTAGATCCTCACAACTGCACAATTTTACTTTCTACAGTGAAAAATACCTGGAAACAACACTGTGCTATTTTCCCACACATCTAACCCACTATTTTCAAGGAAAAAAAAATACAACCAGAACACCCCTGCAGACACTATTTAAGATTTTTTTAAGCATTTGAGTTGTTGGATAGTTGACACCGTGGCATCATAACAGCTCTCATTTTGCAGCAGGTGCAGGGCCCGGGGGTCTCCAGCACAGCTCACATCATACAGGATCTCTCCGTGCAGCTCTCGTTGCTGCCCTGTTCTTCTTTGCAAAGTGCTGACCAGAATAATTTAACTTCTTCTTAGCCAGCCAGGATGCCAATTTTTTGACCTAGGACTGGTTCAAACTGTGCAATGTAAAAATCTACATTGCAAAATAGTAAAAATCTGCTATTTCCCCCAGTCACTTCTAAGAATCTTTTCATCTATCACAAAAAATCCTGATGCTCCTCCATAGGCGTTTTCTCATCCATCTGTTTTGTCCTCTTTGGTGTTTTCTCTGTAACACTGAAAGTAAATAATTGAGGAGAGACTTCCTGGTCTGCCTGAACCTCAAATAACTGTAACTCAGCTGTGCTGGGGCAGTTCTGAATAGCCTAGGGTTTCTTCATACCTTTCAGCAGATGTGGGAACCTGAGCACCTCCTGACAGGATTGTCCATGGGACATGTCCATGTCCATTATCCATGCCCAGCCACCAATGCTCCCGCTGTTCTCTCAGCCTTCTTATCTGCCACACACATTGTGATGTCCACCTGGGTCTGCAGCCCCTGGAGCCAAGCTGGGCAGCCATGGGACCTCTGTTGTCCCCAGATGGCTTCCTCACTTCTATGGGCTCTGAACAGATATTAATTCACCAGCCTTTGGTAGCCTTTTGCTGACAGTGGGGCCTTGATGTTGCTCATGGATGTGCTCCTCGGGGCCAGGTGAGGGTTCAGGGCAAGGATGAGACAAAGAACCACCTGATTGTTCTGGATGGCCCCTTTCCTGAGCCCTTCCACAGTGATGCTGAAAGCGCTTTCATGCTCATCACCACACCTGATCTCCACCTAGATGCCCAACTGGATGTGCCCAAAGTTCCCAGCCACGCTGTCCCCATGCCCTGGCCACAGCTGTGGGGTGGAGGTGCCCCCCTGGCTGGGGCAGGCAGGGCTGGAGCTTGCCCCTGGCTCTCACAAGGCTCAGTGCTGCCTGCGTCCAGCACCTTGTTACAATGGCCCAGGGGACCTCCCTGGAGATCTGTGGAAGGGGTTCAGCTTCAAGGTTGAAAATATACATGGATTTAATCAGCTGCTCGGGGTGGAAGGAACACATAAAGCTGCCCTCACCTGAAAAGGCCTGTTTGAGTTCCCAGGCTGGCATGCAGGCGCTGTGACACATCGTGTCTAATTAGATCAGTCACGTTGTGTTAAGCTAATGCCGGTGACACAAGAATTTTTAGCAGTGACATGAGTGCAGAGACTCAAGAGAGCCTTTTGTCCTGCAGTGACCACACAAAAATGCAGAAACCAACATGTTGCTTTCAATTATCTTGAACATAAATTTGGAATTCTTTTAAAAGGCTTTGCATGCACTGAAATCCTGCTTGAGAAAAAGTGGGCTTAATAGAAAATGAATGAGAAATAGAGTTGCAGCGAGTTGATGCTGTTTTGCAGCATCCACAAGGAAGAGTTTTATATCATTCTGATAACTGGAACAGCTGGTGATATTTTTAATCCATTTTTGTAATGCTCTTCTGTCAACTGGATTTCTGAACAGAGAATTTCAAAGTTCTGGATACAGGAAAATCTTTTTAACATCTTGGCTTACAGAAGAATTTCCGTACATTTTGGCAGATGATAGATTCAGACCTTCCCTGACAAGAGCTGTTATTCACAAAAACATTCACTTGCTATGATAGCCTTAAGCAGAATGCCTGCAGAAATAGTGGTAAACTTAAATAACCTTGAAGCAAATAAAACCAATTCAGAAAGTTTATTTTAGAAGATAATTAATTATGTTCATTTGTTCTCTTCTCTTGACTGGTAACTAAAAATGCTGAATGCAGGCAGTCTGAGATCACTAAAACTTAACAATAAGGAGAATCTTGAATGTCCTTATTTACCAACCGTCCTGTGGAGCCAAAATATCAGTTAAGGTGTGTTATAATTTCTTGAATGAGAGCAATCACATTTTTTGTCTGGAGATGTTGCTTTCAACTACTTGTGCTTGATTAAATCCTTATGACTTTTAAATGTATTTTAAATGTAAATCAAAACACTTTTATGTTATAGAAAGATCTGGTTCTTGGGTCTCCATCTGAAAGTTCATCCAGCCTGATGAAGGATGCAGAGTAGTAAAATGGCAGCAATTTATTGGCTAGATTTTGGAGATAAAAGCCTGCCATGTACACTGCTAGATAAGCTTGAAGAAATACAGAGTGCCAGGGATATAGGGCAGAGCAAAGCTGTGATTTTGAAGGCTTGTTCAGCTTTCCATGGCAGTGTTGTCTGTCTTACTATGCTCAAACCCTTTTGTCAGATCCAGAGGTCAGAACACCCCAGAGCAGTGGGCTGCAGCAGTATCTCGTGAATGGACCAGAGGGATACAATGAAATCAATCCCTGTGGCAAAGTGCCTTTTCTCTTTAATGTTTGGAGACCTTTTTAGAATCTCAGATGGGCATCGGAGTTCAGTCAAGCTTTTAGCTTGAGGAATTTGACACTCGCTCTTGGATAGCTTAACAACTTTCATTCATCTGATGTTCCTAGAGGACACATATGCTGTAACATGTGCTTGAGTAACTCTGCAATCATACCCACCAAGCTGTGGAAGCAGTTGCTCATCTTGGTTTTAATTAGTGATACCGTTGTAAGAGAAGATGACTCAATTTTGTAAAAGTATTGAAATAGCCCCAAATAAGCGTAGCAGAAATCTAATTTGGGAGTGTTACTAAGCTTATTGCAGCAGTGCTCAGAGAAACAGGGCTCTTCAAAGGAGCCTAACTGATTGAGGGTTGCCATCACATGTCAGTTAGACAGAGATGCATTTTCTAGTGCTCTTAGAATACAAATTTTCAACCTGTATAAATACTGAAGAAAAACCAGGGAACTTCCAAATACTGTCTGTTGTATATTCCCTGTACACAAAAGGTATTTAGCTCAGGGGGGCCAGGGCGTTTTGGATCTATGATAATATACTTAGTAAAAAAACCAACCCTACTTCAAACCCTCTCACGCAGAAAGGAGCCAAAGATGTCAATATTTCTCACGGCTGGACCATATGCTAAGTAAACAAAAAGAGAAAATTGTTACATATTTGTTTATATACAAAACCTGCAAATTGCCAGTGGTGGAACTTGCCAAAAAATAAACACAAAAATTATGCTATTGATCAGGCACAATTTTTGAACTTTTTAAAGAGAGGTGTTTTGGAGAGCATAAATACCCAAATCTGTGTTTTAAATACGAATCTCCCACGAGACAAAACATCAAATCAGCTTTTTTATGGCATCGTTGCAAACTGACAGGTAGCAGCTGCTGAGCTCGTTCCATGGCACCAGGCTGCTCTGCCTGCCTGGTGCAGCTGCACAACCTGGAGCTGATTTACTTCTCAGGGAGCTCAGCCCACACCCCAGCCCTGCTTTCAGAGTAAGCACTCATCAATTGTCCTTTCTAAAACAAACCACTAACTACTCTTTACTGGGAGCCCATCTGTTGAAATCTGAGCATTTTTATAAGAATAAGAACGTGCTTGGATGTATCAGCATGTTTGCTTTTAGAGGGGAT